>NW_014577103.1:253603-258017 GCF_000485595.1 Priapulus caudatus | reverse complement strand
ACCATCAATTCCACATTAATATTCTTCAGATTCCAGGGTGCGAAATTAACGCGAGTCCGGAGTCAAATACTCCCTGATTTGACATATGCAGGAGTCCGTGTGACTCCCTGAAAATTCTGCTATATTTTAACTAGTTCGTTCCAGAGCACGGCTTCGCAGAATTACCGAATTTTTTTAGCAAATGTCCACAGAAAATTTGGCTGATGTGCAACCGCACAAATCCTCAAAATAAGCACTTGTATGCGTTATTGTTAATATCTTTAGTTTTGAACTTCAGACTACGGACTCCCTCATTTTGCTGCAGACTCCATCTTGAGGGCAGGAAGTCCGTTGGACTCCCTTGTTCAAAATTTAATTTCTACCGCTGAGATTTAGTCAAAAATTCTTCAAAAATTAGTGCGTACGATTCCGTAGCAGTGCAAAAGCCAATGCGGCATTCGATTTACATCCAAGAATTGTTTGCGAATTGCAATGCCATATAAATGTTTCAGATCTCCTTTTTTCCATCACCACCATTATCAAGCTCGTGCATAATGATCAAAGAAAAATATGCTATTGATGTTGTTTTAATAACACTTATAAATGATCACAAATTACTACTTTTCTGAAGACCGATCAGAAACTATGTCCTTTTTTGGCTTTATTCACCTGTGTCTCTGGCACAGAATAGAGAGATTTCGAATTCCCTGCCAGTTAGGTTAGGGTTAGGGTTAGGGTTAGGGTTGGGGTTAGGGTTGGGTTGGGGTTGGGGTTATGTTAGGGTCAAGGACAGGGTCAGGGATAGGGTCAAGGTCAGGGTCAAGGTCACTCACCTGCGGGAAGGAGGTTCGTCAGGAACCCGCCAGACTTCTCCCCCTTCTTTGCCGCATTGTCCCCGCCGCCTCCCCCGCCGCCAGCCTTGCACTGCGACGTGTTGCAGTCGGCAAAGTACATGATGAGGACGACGTCGACGAGGAACCAGACTAGCGACGTCGCGATGATCACCTTACAGTGCTGCCGGCGGATGCGGCCGAACATCGTGCAGGAACGACGTCAACGATCTGAAAGTGCGGAACGACGTCAACGATCTGAAAGCGCGGAACGACGCCAACGATCTGATAGCGGGGGTGCGGAACAATGAAACGCAGGGTGTGAAATTAACGGGAGTCCGGAATCAAATACTCCCCGATTTACTGTCGGACTCTCTGATTTGACATATGCAGAAGTCCGTGTGACTCCCTGAAAATTCTGCTATACTAACTAGTTCGTTCCAGAGCACGGCCTCACGGAAATACCGTATTTTTTCAGGTAATATCCAAAGAAAATTTGACAGACGTGCAACTGCATGAATCTTAAAAATAAGCACATGCGTTATTGTTAATATCTTTAATTTTGAACCTCAGACTGCGGACTCCCTCATTTTGCTGCGGACTCCCTCTTTTTGAGGGTAGGACTCTAGTGTTCAAAAGTTAATTTCTACCCCTGGGAACGTAATGACGGAAAGTAACGATAGAACATAACGACAATGGTCAAACGTGACCGCAGGTGACTGAACGTCATATGGGCCGAATGTAACTGAACGTAACGACGGAACAAAACGCCGACGGTCGAACATGGCCGCAAGCGACCGAACGACGGAACGTAACACAAAGTCTAACTTCATGAGAACAATCGAACGTCATGCGAACGGTCTAACTAAACACAGACGACTCAACGCAATAGTTTGACCATGGTAACAAATGGTTTCTATTGACCCAATCAATACCCTAAACAGGTACAATGTTAAAACTTAAACACGAGATTTACCTGCTGATGTACTGTAAGCAAGGACCATCTAGCTAATCCGAGTTATCTCAGCAATGTGGAATCGCTTGCTATCCATGAGTCACCAGTGGAATAGACTATGATAGCTGGAAACAACAATAAAACAGAATATGAGGCCTAACATACGTAGTTGCATAACCTCGTAAATATTAGCCTTCATAGTCCAAGGCAATATATCGAAGGCAGAAGGAGACAAAACTAACCAAATAGACAGATCAACTTTACCTTACTATACCTTGTCTATACAAGAACATAGTGCATGGTGGCAATACAGCTCCTACCCCACCTCCCTGCCATAGCTTTCACTGCATTTCACTAACATTTGAGACTGTGGATGTCATTGTAATTCCTACGTAAATTGGTAAGGCCAATTTCGGCCGGTTAAACAACCGATCCTAGAACCTCCTGCAATTCTACTTTTGGATCCCGGTATATATAATTCGCATATATGTGCTAAACTAATCCGGGGTGCTAAACAGTAAACTAGGATTGCACTGAAACTCCCATTGATTTTTGTCATTTTTAAATCAAATGGCTTGATTTTCATATTGCCATTCACTTGTTCAGTGTGCTGTTTCTGTATAACCTTTCCCATTACAGAATAATAGGTTTCATTCAGTCACTGGCTTGTTTTCAATTTAATCTAGAAATTAAAACCATATTTCTGGATCTGGATAGTTTACTGCGTAGCCCACGTTTACCCAGCCCAGCAAGGCACGCAGCTGCACGCACTGTGTTACCGCACCGCCACGGACCGCTGCGTCACACACGGGGTTTGTCGCGGGCTGCCTTTTTTTTCTCGTTGTTCTTTTTTGCCGCGGTGAATGCGTGATACATGCGTCGCATGCGGCGAGCCCGCGACACTGAATAGCGGTTCCCAGATGCGCTCGACGCATGCTCCCGATCGCGAAATGCGCAGTAGGTCAGTAGTCGCTCACACAGACCCGTACACACTTTCACCAACTCCGAAACGGCGCTCGCCAAACCTTGTTTCCTTTCGGGTGCACTCAAATGCAGTTCACGGATCATTCAAGATGTCTTTTAAATTTTGCTGGGATGACCGCCAAGATACCGCTCTCTATCTCTCCTCGCTCCGCATATCTGGCCCTGCAAGAGTCCAGCATTCGTGCCTACTGCACGGTCCTTGTGAATCGATCATGGAGGTGCGTTTTTCCCCAAACGATTGGCATTACCTCACCCGTTGTCTAATTTTTCCCTCAGAAGTAAACCCTGGTGTTTTAAAAAAGATCTGTCGTCGCACACATGGCAACGCCGCACCGGCACATGACGCTGGCAAAAAGTCAAAATGAATTTTACTACGCGCTGTGCGTCACTGTGTGTGCGCGGTGCGGTGCGTGGCGTGCGTGTTGTCGTGCGTGTAGGTGTGTGTGTGTGTGTGCGTCGAGCCGTGCGGTGTGCGTGCTGTGCTGCGTGGCGTCGTGCGTGCGGTGCGCGGCTGCCGTGACCGCTACGCGCAGTTTTTTGTTTTTGTGTGTGGGTAGCTGTGTATTGTGAGGTACTGAAAAAAGTCACGTAAAGAACTGAATAAGTACTGCAACTGGGAATATAGATCAGCTTTTATGAGTAGCTAAACTTTTCTGGTTAGCGTAGCATCCCCGAAGGTTACAAAAGTAGTAAGTAATATGCATATCTAACTGAAAACTCTGTCTGTAAGTTATGTTAGTATTGACTGTAAATAGCTAAGTGTGTGTATAGTACTGTCCTATACTGTACCGCCGCGGCGTAGTTGCGTGCGTACGTGCGTGCGCGTGGCCGATGCGCGTATTGTGTGTCAGGATACTGTAAAAAGGTAGTTGCACCTACCGATCTACAAACAGTGAAGTGGAGAGGGGTTTAGCAGACATAGATGTTGGTTAAAACAGCTCTGAGTAAATATACCTAAAAACAGCAAGTGTTTGTGACATTCTAACCAGTCAAAATTGAAGGCCCAGAAGAAGAGATGTTTGACTTTGAAAAGTGCTACGTCTAGTGGATGCTGTCCAAAGAAAGATTTTTCTGCTGCAGTGAAGAAAAAAATTGCAGACAATTTGAATGTCTCTGTCAAGTGCAGGTTCAGAGTCATGTGGTAGAATCATGAGTGTTGTGTCTCAGTCAATGAGAGCAGGTGGTGAATTAATAGTTTGTTTGTGCATTATATGACGTGTAGTTTGCACTCATGCATATAAGAGTTTTGTGAACAAAATAACAGAAAGAAAAGAATATTTATTCGGCCTTTTTGTGTTAAAAATGTTAGCTACATATGGTGGCTAACAGGAATCTCAAATTGGCGCTAATTGAACATTGATTCTGGCTAATTGTTTGGGGCTACAGGGAAAAAAAAATCCTAGCTAGGCCCTGTAATAAGTAATAGTAGTATATTAACTATATAGACGGCACAGTAGTTAGGTTAAGTCAAACAGAGCTAAATGAGTTTCCAGGTAAACAGACGAGTCAGGGGGACATAGACCCTACGAGCCTCAGTTGCCATTCGGCCTAAAACTAAAAGGCCAAATACCTGGCTTTAGCGCAAGCTAGGTCAGCACCCCATGGTAGCATAGCTCAGCTAGGACGGTATTTCTTATGGGAATGTCTCTTGCTGTTATTATCCATA
>NW_014577103.1:248545-250084 GCF_000485595.1 Priapulus caudatus | reverse complement strand
TTTCTGAGGCCAAAATAAAAACTGTTTTTACGCGATTTTCTTGATTTTAAGCATCAGTCGCTATTCTTTTAAGGCGGCACTAAGTAATACTTTAGATACCACAATGCCCCACACATTTTCCGCTATTTATATAGACAACAATGCGTTGACTTCTGCGGAGTCTCTTCCGCTCTGTGAACTCTCTAACAGCTCATCTAGCTCTTCGTAAAAACATACTTACTCTCTCTCTCTCTCTCGTCTCCTACCCTTCAGTCTGCTAACTGCGTCCTACCGTTTTGCTTTAATGGTATTGTTGCTCTTGTTGATCTCGCTCTTCTCTCTCTAACTCTCATGGCGTGCTCTACATTCTAGCTCTCCTCTTATACTTCTTTCTTGTGTTGTTCTTCGTCTCCTCTCTCAATCTCTCTCTCTACTCACCTCAAGTATCCTTTCTATTTCTCATCTAATACTCTCTCTTTTGCGTCTCGTCCCTCCACATCTCTCTGACTCTCTCCTCTCCCGCTCTCCGGAAACCCGATACTTTATTAACATGCAGAAAATTAGCTGCACGACAAAACTCTTGTTTCTAATATCACACTACCTATTAGTAAAGCGGCAACTTGTCCACTTGTTGTTGCCGATCTCTCTCTCTCGACCACTGCTGATTTTTCTTGACGCGGCTATACGCACCTCTCTCTCGCTCTCTACTCTCCTCACCCTCTTCTCTCTCTCTCTCTCTCTCTTCTCACTTTCTACTCTCTCCTAGCCTCCTTTCTCTCTCTCTCCGCATCCAGTGTTTCTCCTGCCGGTAGGACCACTCCCTCTCATCCTCTCTCATAGCGTACTAAAGTCCCTAAAATACAACTACCAAATCTTCTCGTTCAGTTTAACCTTGATGTCCTCGCCTCTTGTCCCCTAGTTTTGATTGCTTCCGGTGGACTTCCAATCTCACCTGCCTCCCTCAGCCAGCTTCGTCTCTCTGAACTTGTATCTACGTTACGCGCGACCCTTCAGCGGCCACACCTCTCGATCGGGATGCTGCCTCTAGAATGGGTCTTATAAGTCTTTATTTCAACATGTGTCTTACTACTATGAACCCTGTAATATAGGGACCAATCTAACCAATAGATGGCGCCACATGCTAGGTTTGAAGTGCAAGTGGTGGCACCCCCTCATTTGATACTGTGGCAGTAAAAATATATGTCATCACTTGAAGTTAAACAATGCAAGACATGTAAGATGTGGTTGGAATAAGCCCCCTTATAAATCGAACTTCACAGAAAACCGAACTGAATGGATGGTCCTGAGGGTGGTCGGTAGAGAGAGAGTTTACTTTATTGCGAAACATTAAGTCATGCTATTTAATGAAACTTCGGCCATCATTCCACTCAGCAACGACCACAAATGTCATATTTTTTCTTCGCTGTACTTCTCTCATTGATCTTTGTTCCCCGTACGTTTGTTTACTCGTCATTCTTCACTCTTTCTTCGCCATACGTTTGTTCTTTCTCCATAATTTTTTTAATGAAACTGTCGTTGTTTGCAGGAAAAATTGGACTA
>NW_014577103.1:227998-246945 GCF_000485595.1 Priapulus caudatus | reverse complement strand
CAAGGTATGTTTCATTGTGAATAATAAATAGAAATTAGACATTTCTTAGTAATTAGCAGTGATATTGGACAAACTAATACGCGTTTGGCTATAAGGTAATGTACTTATTAACTACACAAGGTGCCAGTTACTGTAGCATTCGTCAACTTTGCATAATCGATGGTCGAATTATGCCTTTAAGTCATGCTATTTAATGAAACTTCGGCCATCATTCCACTCAGCAACGACCACCAGATGATGGCATATTTTTTCTTCGCTGTACTTTTCTTGTTGATCTTCGTTCTTCGTACGATTGTTCACTCGTCATTCTTCACTCTTTCTTCGCCATACGTTTGTTCTTTCTCCATAATATTTTTAATGAAACTGTCGTTGTTTGCAAGAAAAATTGGACTACATTTGTCCCATATGGGCTACATTTAGCAATGTCCAACAGATGTTGTCTACAATTTTTTTTTCTTTGTTACTGTGCAGGAAAAATGGGGCTACATTTGTCCGGATGTTGCCAAGGAGTTCTCTAAGTACGACAGTGACCCAGCGAAGTGGATGAAGACGTATGAAAGTTTGAACCACGTCACGAAACAGCCGTTCAGCGTCGACGTCGGTTACGAGCGTTTTCTGGGACCAGAAATCTTCTTCCATCCGGAGGTATCGTTACATTTAATTAAAATATCACTATAGTGCTTCATTAATATGTTTCCTAAATATAATGATTGGCAAATTGCACCAAGGATGAAGAAGTGCAAGTTTATGAGCAAGAGTGAAAATCAAAATAAAAAATCAAAAAAGAGAAAGAGTGAAAATCAAATTACTGGTAGTTCACAAGATTTATTTATATCAATTTAAACCTAATTGAAAACTTTTGTCATTTAACTCCAAGTTTATAGTTTTTATCTGATTCATTTAGCTGTCATTTATCGTCATTTCAGCAGCATGTCCTATGAGGTTGATATGATCCATATTTGCTGTAATATTGACTTGCAGCCAAATTTGTGTGACATTTAATTTCTGATATATTTCATAAATAAAAAACAAAGTTAATTTTTACTCAACCGTGCTGGTTTGAAACGTACCGCTGACGTTTCGCCTACTGTCAGGAAGCTTTCTCAAAGCAAACTGATGTTAATGATTATATTTCATAAATATATCTTTTTTTATAATGTTTTTGTGTCACATTTCATGCTGAGTGTCGTATTTAATTTGTCACAGTTTGCGAACCCTGACTTTACGACACCAATATCAGACATAGTGGACAACGTTATTCAGAACTGCCCCATCGACGTCAGGAGGCCTCTTTACAAGGTACCCGAAACTTTCATAAGGCCTAAGATAAAATATTGCTTGTTTCCCCTTTACCGACCGACTCGCCAAAACGCTGCTACTCGACACATTTTATGGGGCGATTAAAACAAAACAAAAATTTTTTCGTTTCGCCAAAAAAAAAATCAAATTCGTTCCGCAAAAACATATACACAAAACAGAATATACAATATACATACACGCATCTTGTCAAAACAAAATAAAAAAGATTTTTGACCTACCTACCTACTCGGTACCCTGAGAGGCAGGTAGGTAAAGGGGAAACAAAATTTTTTTTAAGGGTGGCCTAATTGCTTCACTTACCTTAAAGCATGTGTTTGGCTTCGTACTAAATATATCTGTAATCACCGTGACCTCAATCTCCAAACACGAGACCGGACCCCAACACGTAAGGATGTGAGCCGGTTGGCAAAATTCATTTTGAATAGTCTGGCTAAAATCTCGCGGTCATGGAAAGCCGGAAAAACCAGAAAAAAGCGTTGCTTTCAGCGCATGAGCCCCCGACACCATCCGCAAGAGAAAAGTTTATCATTGTTCTTTGTTCTTTTTTAATCAGTGTAGTGGGTGTCTAAACATATGGTAAGTTGTGTGTCGTTAGAGTTCAACCCGTTCACACCTTGTTCGGGGTCAGTGACACTTACAGTGTATGCGTGTGTCAGGTAAATGTCCCAAAGCAATGCCTGGTCGTTGTACGAAGAAGGAACTTGGGAGAGTTGGGTTTGAAATATTATTTCGACCCCTCGATTACAATTATATAATATAGATAGACACCAAATACATACCAAAAAAATATCACAAGACATTGACAAGATGAACCGCGAATGACATATTTCGCAATTGTTACAGAACTACGAGTGACCAAGTTTCTGTACGTTGAAAGAAGATAGAAACCCACCTTGCGAAAGTTTATTATTCGATGGCGGACCAGTGTGAATGGAAATTTATCCGCATGGAAAGTTTACGTTGCTCTGGCATTGATTTATTCTAGGATTTTATAATATTTAGGCACATTGTAAAATTTTAAGCGATACTTTGATTATGCGATATCTGTTATATTAGGTCTATGACATATTATTATGTTACAAATTCATAGCCATAGAAGTTGTATTTGTGTTCAACGTAGCGATTGTACACGCTGGCGAATCTGGGTATAGATAGGTAAATACTCATCTTTACATATAAATTTATTGGTTGTGATACGTTTAAAGGTACGTGGGAAGCAGTCTAAGTGCCGTGTCATAATCAAACCCATTCGCCGAAATTTTCAGGACACACCGGACACGGAAAAGGTTAGGTGTATTGATAGGCACCCGACGTCGTTTTCTACATTTGTTGATAAACACGCCTTCAATATTGCACCTATCTATGGCAAAGGTGTATCCGCTGTGGCCATTTTCGGTGTAGGAGTAGGAAGGTCCTATACTACAGATACGAATTTACTAAAGTTTTCTTTGGGTTACAGCTAAAGTAGCAAACATGGCTGGTCGTATGCCAGCTTGTGTCATAGACAATGGCACTGGGTATGGTAACATTAAATGTCATAATAGTTTGTTCTGTAATTGATGTATATATAACTTATTGACATTGTCTCTGTAAACGGTGTCCAACTTCGACTTTGCACATCCGCAATGTTGTAGAAACTTAATTAGAACTTAGAAGTTGTAACTACTAACTAGTAACTATCCACTTGTACTGTCATCTATTCACTATTGCACGAATGGTATCTCTGAAATCCCTGTACTTGCCAACACTCGAACAACGCAATAAGGATAAATGGATAGAAAATTAGCAAATGCAAATGCAAAAATGACAGCATCAATGTGAAATTGCCAAAACCTAAAGTACAGTCTACAGATTACAGTGACTCACTGTCACAGTGTCCACACTAATAGTAATACACAGACTGACAGAGTAAAACACATAGCAGCCCGGCGTTACTAGCGTGACAGCTAAAAAAATGAAATGCGATAAATGACTTGGGATGATCGTTTAAAATCCGTTTCTTTCTCGTCAGGTACACAAAGCTTGGCTATGCTGGCAATACCGAGCCCCAATTCATCATTCCATCGTCGATCGCCGTTAAGGAATCGGCAAAGATAGGCGACCAGGCGTCGCGGCGGCTCGGCCGCGGAGTTGACGACCTCGACTTTTACATCGGCGACGAAGCTCTAGATGCGACGGGATATGCTGTCAAGGTAAGGTTTATATGCGCGATGCATTGTCAAGGTAATTGTTCCATATCGTTTAATTAAATTAAATTCTGTTTTAGCTACTTAATGTGTAAAGTTTATATAATCATGCTGGTGTTATCCTTCGTGGTTGCTCTTACATACGTTTGCAATGCTTTTACGTAGGTTTATAAACTTTCTCACCTTTCTTCAGTACCCTATCAGACATGGCATAGTTGAAGACTGGGACCTGATGGAGAGATTCTGGGAGCAGTGCATCTTCAAATACCTGCGCGCAGAGCCAGAGGACCATTACTTCTTGCTCGTAAGTCTTGTTTACTAATTAGTGTGATGTTTGTTCGAGACTATCGTTAGCAGAATTACGTCAAGTGTGAAAGAAATTTGTCGAAGTCATGGTTATTTTGTATAATCTCCAATACTAGTGATTATAAGTGTGACGTTTATACATCCGACTTCTATACTCGATCATCCGGTTGAAACAGTGGGTCTCGAACCAAAGACGCGTTGCCGTTATTCTGGACTAAAATCTCGCATAATCGATTTCATCGAAAAAAAAAATCGAAAAAGTGATGAGAATCCAGAGAATATCATCGCTACTAATAATCAAGTTAATCATACTTTTATTATCATACCCAGTATCTATACAACAGCACGTCTGTAAAACAAGTTTCAAAACCAAACTAAAACACGCTAAACAAAGCACCAATACCATGATACACACATCAGTACATGTCATTTTACGACGAATTACAACACACGCAGGCAATTCAACTTACACCTACGGCGTGCGCTCGCTGAGTACCGATTGTAACGTTCATACGGTTACATTGGGTACCCAATCGATGAACGCTTACGAAATTACAACCGATCTGACAACACTAATCCCATCCTTTCTAGGTGCTAAAACTCGCCCTTAGTGATACCACTTATAGTCAGGCCACCTTAGACTATTTAAACTTTCCCTCTCTCAATTGTTCTTGTTGTTCATGATTTTGCCTGATTGTTCGCTGTTCTTGTGCTTGTTGTTGTGTGTTGTTGGTTGTTGGTGGTGTGGATGGTGGTGGCGGCGGTGGCGGCGGCGACGACGATGATGATGCTGATTGATCTCTACAGTAGCGATGTATGTGTTGTTGGTGTTGTTGTTGTTGATTGTTGTATGAATGATGTTACACACTGGCGATATACGTGTTGACTTTTTGTAGACGGAGCCACCGCTTAACACACCAGAGAACAGAGAATATACGGCTGAGATCATGTTCGAGACGCTTCAACTGTTCCGGGCCTTCTACATTGCAACGGCTGGGCAGGTGAATACAGCGCATCTAAATCAATCAATAACAATCAATCAGTGATCAATCAAGCTGGCAATCTACAATTGAATGTTTGCACTTAGTATTATTTATCTGCTTAACAAGAAATGAGAGAGAAGAGGGAGAGAGAAGAGAGAGCGAGAGAGAGACGAGGGAGAGGGAGAATGGGAGAGGAAAGAAGGGCGAGGAGAGAGTGAGAGAGGGGCCGAGAAGGAGAGCGAGCAGGGAGAGAGCGGATCGAGTAGGGAGGAAGGGGGAGGGAGAGGGAGAGGGACGAGAGAGAGGAGAGAGCGAAGAGAGAGAGAGAGAGAGAGACCGAGAAGAGAGAGAGAGAAGAAAGCGAGAGAGAGAGAAGAGGAAGGGGGATAGAGGAAGAGGCGAGCAGGGAGCGGAGAATAAGAAAGAGACGGAAGAGGGAGCAGCGAGCTGGAGATAGAGAGAGGGAGAGGGAAGGGAGGAAGAGAGAGAGGGAGAGACAGACAGAAACAAAGACATATACAGATAACGGAAGATATAAGAAGAGAGCGCAAGAGCGGGAGTGAGAGAAGGAGAGAAGAGAGAATGGGATGGTGAGAGAGTATGAGGCAGCTAAAAGAGGACTGTGACGAGACACCAAGATAGAAGCGAGGATTAATTCCGTGTTGATGTTAGACTATTCAGGCTGGTGCTCCAGCGCTCGCTGCATCATAGGACATCCGCGCAGAGTAAGGAGAGAGGCAACCCTGATCAGGCCTAGCGTTAATCGACAGCTGGAGACGGAGTAACCCACGTCATAACCAGTCGTAAGCACGTGTCGTAAATAATTTTAAACATCATTAAATGATGATAAAAATATATCATTTTCTGTTTTTTAATGTCCATTTTTCCCTTTCGGGGTTAAAACAGTTTTATTTCAAAATGACGCCAACATATGACTCATCATGGAATGGTTTTTGGGCAAAGTTTTACAGCCGGATGCCGCTTCCGGCCAACTCCTTTTAGTCGCGTTTCAACGACACAACAAGGGAATTGTAATACGTTTGGCCTATTCTTTAAAGCTGGATTAAATCCCGATAAAATTAAAAGTGATTATAAATAATAAATAAACAACTGTAAAAACTGCATAATTCACATACTAAAATTAATGTAAACAAATGTTTTAAATAAGATATAATTTTTTTACATTACTTATATTTTATTTTAGGCACTTACACTGGTCCACCATAACTAATAGACATTGCTAATCTTCAGCATGTGTCGTATTACCGTTGTCAACCTCTTTATCGTACTTTTGTTAATTCTTAATTGTTAATTGCTTTTTCTTCAGGAACTTACTGGTTTCTCATAATTTTTTTTAACAGGATTTTAATAAACTATAGGAGAACAGTAGATATCATATTTAATTAAGAATGCAAACTAGATAGAATTAATAAGATTATCATAAATTTTACTCTAGCGTTCCAGGGAAACCCCGTGAGCAAACTGACAGTATACTAATTGATAGCGATCTCTTGCCGAACATTCAAAGTGTAGTTGGCCCTATGACTTATCTCGTTCTCAATCTAGGACGAGAGGCTTTAACTGTCATAGGTAGCTGCATACCAGCACATAGTGCCCGATCCAGCGGCACGTGAAATAATCACCTACTTCATTCAGACCGAACTGCTGAGGGAGCGTGAGAAATTGGAATACCAGTCAGTCACACGGAGGCAATACACTATAGACGGCGCAAAGCCATGCAGGTAAACTAAATTTTATTTATTTAGGGATTTATCGGCTTAACGGTAGTGTGTCGCAGCACCGCACCAGTCGGAAAAATACTGATCAGCCTCACTGAGTGGTGCGTATACCCACCAACTCACAGGCTGCATACGCAACCTGCGTGCACCTCTCAACACAGTGGGCATTGGAGTTTTTATTATATTGAATAGTTAGGAACAAGTTTGTCCTCCAGCTATCTTTCTGCATGTTAACGTTAATTACACGGGTTCGTAGCGGGTCTTGCCAAAGTCTTATAAGTACTAGTATGGTTTGCCAAAAATCAAAATACAGGGGCCCTTAATTAGAGCTTATTTTTATGAAAAATCTTTAGCAAAGATTACTTAATCAGTCCTTAATTTTTCGCTTAGCTGTTCTCGTGAAGCTCGAGTAAAGAAATTGGTTGTATTATAACATACCGAGGGTGGTTTGTGACAATTCGTGCCTATATAAATGATTAATAGTAGTGCCTTTAAAGTAGTCTGATGAATCATCAAAATTCGCGTAACAAAATGATCTTATTTTGGCGCTCTAGAAAGGGTCTTTGATATAGTCTTTATTTTCAACATGTGTCCTTCACTACTATGAACCTGTAAATATAGGGACGCGCCGAATCTAACCATGAGGGATGGCGTAGCCAACATTCTAGGTTTGCAGAGTGCGCAAGTGGTGGGCACCCGACCAATCAATTTCACCTAACTGTGGGCAGCCTGGCGAGTCGGCGAGTAAAAAATCATACTGTCATTCATGCGTTGAAGTTTAAACAATGGACAAGACATGTTAAAGATGTTGTTGGAATAATTTCCCCTTAATAAATCGAAACTTTCACAGAAACCGAACCACCTGAATGGATGGTCCTGAACGGCGTGGTCGTAGACGAGAGAGTTTACTTTATTGCGAAACATTAAGTCATCGGGGCTAATTTAAGAAAACTTCGGCACTATTTCCAGGCACTCAGCTACAACAGGACCACCAAACTGTCAGTATTTTTTCTTTCGCTGTACTTCTCTCATATGATCGTTAATAGTTCCCGTACGATTTGTTTCCTCGTCATTCTCAACTTCTTTCTTCGCGACAATAACCGTTTGTTCTTGTCTCCATAAGTTCGTATTTTAATGAAACTGCCCGTTGTTTGTGTCCAGGAAAAATATGACTTATTCAATTTGTCCACTATGGGCTCATTTTAGCAATGTCAACAGATGTTGTCTACAATTTTTGTTTTCCACTTTTGGTTACTGTGCAGAGAAAAATGGGGCACATTTGTCCGGATGTTGGGCGAAAGGAGATTTCTCCTAAAGTACGAACCAGTGACCCCCACGCGAAGTGGATGAGACGTATAAGTTTTGAACGCACGTCCACGAAACAGCCGTTTTCAGCCGTCGCCGGTCGGTTACGAGCGTTTTCTGGGGACGCAGAAATCTTCTTCCATCCCGGAAGGTATCTTAACATTTAATTAAATATATCACTATTAAGTGCTTCATTTAATATGTTTCGCATAATATAATTATTTGGCAAAAATTGCACCACGGATGAAGAAGTGTAAGGTTTATAGCAAGAAATGAAATAAAAATAAAAATAAAAAAGAGAAAGACGTGAAAATAAAATTACTGGATAAATTCACAAGATTTATTTATATCCATTTAGCTAATTGAAAAGCTTTTGTCATTTAACCTCCAAAAGTATTATATTTTTATCCGATTTAATTTAGACTGTCCTTATCGTCATTTCCAGCAGCATGTCCTATGAGGTTGATATGATCCATATTTGCTGTAACTATTGAGATCGCCTAATGAATGACCTTGCAGCCAAATTTGTGTGACATTTATTTCTGATATAATACATAAATAATATCTTTTTTAATATATATGTTTTTGTGTCATATTTCAATGCTTAGTGTCCGATATAAATTTGTCAGCAGTTTGCGAACGGCCTGACTTACGACAACCAATATCAACATTGTGGCACAACGTTATTTTCCAGAACTGCCACCAATCGACGTCAGGAGGGCCTCTTTACAAGGTACACCGAAAACTTCATAAGGCCTAAGATTAAACAATTATTGTTTGTTTCCTCCTTTTCGGCGACGAGCTCAGCGACCAAAACGCCGCTACTCGAGCACATTTTATGGAGGGCGATTAAAAACAAAACAAAATTTCTTTCTTTCGGGCGCAAAAAAAAATAAAATTCGTTTCCGCAAAAACATATACACAAAACTAGAAATATACAATATACATACCAGACGCATCCACTTGTCAAAGCGGTACGCACAAAATAAAAAAAGTATTTTTCAACCTACCCTACCTACTGCGTACCGCTGAGAGGCGAGTAGGTAAGGGAAACAAACAATTTTTTCAAGGGTGGCCTAAATTGCTTTACTCACCTTAAAGCAGTGTGGTTTCTCCCGGCTTCCTTTACTCCAACCTATATCTGCTAATCACCCCAGACACGTGACCCAACATCAATCGCCATAGACCACGCGGACCAGACCGCCCCAAACACGTAAGGATGTGAGCCGTTGCAAAAATTCATTTGAATAGTCTTCGGCTAAAATCTCGCGGTCATGAAACCGGGCGAAAACAGAAAAAAGGCCAGTTGCTTGTCAGCGCACTGAGCCGCGCCTACAGCCCATCCGCAAGAGAAAGTTTATGCATTGTTCTTTGGTTCTTTCTGTATCGTTAGTTCTCTCATCGTTTCTCGGCTCTCGTCGTTACTTTCGTTCGCCGTACGATTCTTGTCTCGATCGTTCATTACTCTCATTGTTCTTCGTTCCGGCGCGTACGATTCTTGTCTCATCGTCATGCTCTCAATTGTTTCTTCGTTCGCGATCGTACGATTTCTTGTCTCATCGTCTCATGGGGAGCTCTCAATTGTTCTTATCGTTCGGCCGTAGCGATTCTTGTCCCTCATCGTTCATCCTCTCATTGTTCTTTTCGTTCGCCGTACGATTCTTGTCTCATCGTTTCATGAGTCTCTCATTGTTCTTCGTTTGCCGTACGATTCATTTTCCTCATCGTTCATCCCTCTAGCCCTATCATTGTTCTTCGTTTACCGTACAATTCTTCTCTCATCGGTCTTCTCTCGTCGTTCTTCGTTCTCCGTACGATATTCTCTCGCCGTTCTCTCTCACCGTACCTTCGTTCTCTCTCGTCTCCCCGGCAGAAACATCGTGCTCTCGGGCGGTTTCGACGATGTCCGTGACTTCGGACGTCGGCTGCAGCGGGACGTGAAACGCTACGTCGACGCGAGACTGAAGCTGAGCGAACAGCTGAGCGCGGCATGCTCAAGGTGAGGAGACTCTCGATTAAAATTAAAATGTTAAAATTAAAATCTGTATTTACAATGTGATGCTTTAAATCAGTTCCACATAGTAGTTTGTCACGTTCAAAAAGTATTTTGTCAAGGTGAGGTGTCTCTCGATTCAAATATGCTCTTTAAATATTAATAATATTATGCTTTAAACGTTAAAATATTATAAATATGCTTTAAATATTAATAATATTATGCTTTAAATATTAATAATAATATGCTTTTAATATTAATAATAATATGCTTTTAATATTAATAATAATATGCTTTAAATATTAATAATAATATGCTTATAACATATTAATAATATTATGCTTTAAATATTAATAATAATATGCTTTTAATATTAATAATAATATGCTTTAAAGATGCTTTAGTTCCATATAGTATTTTAGCGCATTAAAAACAGTGGCAGTAAATAGAATAAGTAGACAGCAAACTAAGATCTAAAATCATTTGTTGTGCCATCCTTCAGCATGCATTTAAGCAGCTCGGCTGCCACGGGGCACGTGTAGCGGAGTGCAGCACGGTCCTGTCGGACGATTCGTCCATATACATATATACAGATATACATGCACAGGGGTAGAAATTAACTTTTTAACAAGGAAGTCCAACGGACTCCCTGCTCTCAAAAAGAGGCAGTCCACAGCAGAATGAAGGAGTCCACAGTCTGGAGTTCAAAACTAATGATATTAACAATAATGCGTTCGCTTATTTTGAATATTCATGCGGTTGCACGTCTGCCAAATTGACTTTGGACATTTGATGAAAAAATATGGCTATTCCGCGAGGCCGCGCTCTGGAACGAACTAGTTAGTATATAGCAGAATTTTCAGGGAGTCACACGGACTTCTGCACATGTCAAATCAGGGAGTCCGACGGTAAATCAGGGAGTATTTGACTCCGGACTCACGTTAATTTCGCACCCTGCATGCATACACGTGAATGTTCATTTGTTTTTGACAGCCGAAGCCGATCGATGTTCAGGTTATCACCCATCACATGCAGCGATACGCTGTCTGGTTCGGAGGTTCCATGCTTGCATCCACGGTAAGCAGCAGCAGCAGCGTACTGTTCTCTATACTGTTCATTAGTATTACACTATTTATTAGTATTACACTATTTATTAGTATTACACTGTTTATTAGTACTAGCTGGAACCCGCGCTAAGCGCGGGCTTAGTGACTGTGATGCATGTGGTACCGACTGTTCAATACCCAGAGAGATAAGAGAAGAGTTTGACCTTGACATTGACATTTAACTTCATTATTACATGCTTATTTCTACTTACATTATTGGGCTTACAAAAATCATAAAAATCATTATTGGGCTTACATGCAGCACAACGTTGACAGACTATTTATTAGTATTACGCTATTTATTAGTATTACATTCTTTATTAGTATTACACTATTTATTAGTATTACACTATTAGATAATCACATTTTTAGATGAGAGTAATTTTCGGAATTGTCATTACGTGAGGGACGCTGAATTGTTTGCGTTTCTGCATCTTATCTGTAAAGTCGTGCGTCATTTGTCACGAGTTTTACACAATTCATTAGTATTTCACTATTAGATAATCATATTTTTAGACGAATGAAGTTTTCTGAAGTGTTTTATTAATGTAAGAGATCGTCCGAAGCACCGCACAGATTCGTTTTCGTTTCCATATCGTGCGTTTGTTTGTTTGTCCACAGCCCGAGTTTTACCAAGTGTGCCACACGAAGAAGGACTATGAAGAGTATGGACCCAGCATCTGCCGACACAATCCCGTGTTTGGAACCATGACATAAGTTCTTCTGCAGTGGATTCATGCTGAAGCAAATTCAGCTGAAGAAAATTCTTCTGAAGCAAGTTTTCATGAGTTCTTATGGACGGTTCTTATGGACCGAGTCTTACTGAAAAGCTGACTTCTGCAGATGCAAAGAAATATTCGGTTAAAATGAGTGCCACTGAGCCTGTGGTTGAGTTCCAGGCTCCCAATGGTGACATGCTAACCTAACCTGGCTTAATTTCCACTACGTATCGAATGAATTATTACCTTATTTCGATATCGCACTCAAATTATTCTGTCTGGAATATACGTGGAAAGCCGTGTGTAGTCAAGGCCCTCATTAGATATTCACACATGTGGAAGGGCTCGATTTCGACCTTACATTACAAGGTCGCGAGTCGGCCACCAAACAGTAGTGTTATCTAAATTCCGGCTGATGCGTGTGCCATTTCCGGTAAATCATATGAAAAATAGTACTATGACTATACGTAGTGGTTCAAGACCACTTTCATAGAACTTCTCGTACGTTTGAAAACGTTGCCAGTATCATTTCAAGAAAATGAGGAATAGACAGTTACGGACGGTTATAGAGGAGCATGTGCCTAAGCTGTGAATGTCACCATAGGCATCACGTTTCTAAGCACTCCATTTCTGTTTCCCCTTTCTAAATTAACCGTCATGTGAAAATGGAAATGTTTCAATGATTTCATGCTGGTTTCTGACATTTCTTTTTGCATGCACCTAAAGTGTCTATTTGATGTATCGCTATACGACGTAAGATGCTGCAGCATAGGTTAATTAATTTTTATTGTTATCGTTTAATTATGGAGGTGAACTCGTTTGTATTCGGATATAACTGATCATGATATTTATGGAGAACAACCCTAAATAAACATTTAGATTTTTGTATTTTGATGTATAATTCCTAAAATATTGGGAATTTCTATTAAGAAATTGTCGATTTCTCAGAATGATATCAGTTTACTTCACTGTCAGAAGTATCCTGACTAAAACATAATCACCTGGATGAAATTTCAGGAAATTATTAGCATACACATTAGCGAAAACGTACCGAGAAAAAGTACCATCGGTTAAAGGATCGTATTCAAATGCTCCCTATTGTAATTAGCTGTGAAAACAAGCTAAGCGATTAATTAATAATTATACAAGTATATATCGTAAAGAGGCTGCTTAATTTTGATTGTCAGTTTCACCAAGGCAGAGTGTTTTGTACAGTATATGAACACGAAGATCCTATGCATTTGATACAAGAAACGATGGAATAAACAACGTGTAGTTTTTTCCAAATGTTTTGTATATGAAGATTCTCTGTATTGGCAAATTTGCAACTAATTGTGTGTTGTGCCGTTGGGAGGGGGGGGGGTTACCACAGAGCTAGATGAATGATATAGGATGAGAACAAATGCTGAACTATGGAATAACAAATATGTAGATGCAGAATCAGATTGGCGATATAGGAAATAATTCACATTCATTGTCTAATGGACATGTTTCGCTGTTTATTTCCGCAAATGATTCATTTGATAGGCGTGCACGCACATTATATTCAATTGCAACAAATACACAAAATAGTCAATTCACATGCAATTCCAACTAACAGAATTATCAGTCAGCAGGTTCTGGTCACTTGCCTAGAAATTAAGCAAACTGGGGAATTTCATTTTTCTTCAGCATGCCAGTAAGGCATGCTACTGCATTCTACAGCATTCTACTGCTACTGCATTATACAGGAAAAGTCAGACAAATTTGTGATTACAAAAATTGAAAGTCAGCAAAAAACATTTATACATTAAAAAAAATTTCTTCCACGTGAAGATTTCCAGATTTCTTGTTAGATCCCTTACATAATTATCTGATGTACGTGTAGGTATAGGCATGGATAGCGAATTATCTGTTGTAAATAAGTCAAGAGTACATAATAGAGAGTGGTTGTGTCCCAGTTCGTCACCGTACTACACAATTTCAATTCACATTCTAGCCGTTGGATGGCGCTAGTGGGCACGCGTGAACATCAATTTATTAGTGAGGCGTTCGTTCTCTGTCTGTCGTATGTTAGCATAACAAGCAATTAGTAATTACACTAAGAAGTACGTATTAGTGCCGCCTTTCCGCCGTTCTTTGAATTATTAAAGCCGAGCCACACTAGCAGTGCATCTCTTCCAGAGGTATTTTCGGTAAGAAACTAGGCTTGTAGACAACTAACTAGTAACTAAGTAAGAAGCCATACTTCAGTGAAGTCTTCACCTCATGATCGCTTATTTACTCATTGATGTAATAATGATTAGACTTACTCACTTAGTCATTCGAAATTACTATCAAATGTTGAAATATTCCAACCAAACAGAGTAAAGGATGCAAGTTCGATTACAACATATACAAATATGATGTATCCCTATACTCAGTACGGGTACACTGTTTGATAGCCTCTACTCTAGTACTATAGCCCGCGTTCGATTAACTGCCGCAGGCTGTTGCGGGCGCAGGCCCCTACGGCAGTTAATCGAACGCGGGCTATAGTACTAGAGCTAACTGTTTGATAGCTCTACGGTATAGCCCGCGTACAGTTGCCGCAGGTATACGGTATGCAGGCTTAATTGCGGCAACTGGGGGTGGCAGACTAGATGACTTAAGTGTCCTTCGCCACTCCCGTGCTTAAACTGATTAAAATTGTACTTCTACATGTAATTATTTCTTTTATAACGATGTACTCTGTATTTATGTATGTCTTATGCACAAATAAACTGTTTTCAACTGTACGCGGGCTATAGTACTACTACTAGTCTAGAGCTAACTGTTTGATTACACATGATTTGTATCTAACACTTGTTGATTAAGCAATTTAGTGTATACGTGATTGAATACCTAATCAATGATTCAATAATTAAACGCAGTGGCTACGCGTCCGGAACCGGTCACGTAGCCTCCAGGCTACGAATCCGGACATCCACTCACACAGTGATCGCGCGACTCGCGTACACGCATGATTGTGCAACGGGACGCTCTGCTGATTGCTCAGCTAAAGAGTGACGAGACCAGACAGAAGCGAGGGATTAATTCCGTGTTGATGTTGATATCAGGCTGTGCTCGCGCTCGCTGCGTCATGGACATCCCGGCAAGTAGGAGAGAGGACCCTGACAGGCTGCGTTATCGACAGCGGAGACGGAGTCACCCACGTCATACCAGTCGTAAGCGTGCCGTAAATAATTTTAACGTGATTAAAATGATATAAAAATAATCATTTTCTGTTTTAATGTCCGTTTTCCCTTTCGGGGTTAGACAGTTTTATTCCATGACGCCATTACTCGTCATGGAATGGTTTTTGGAGCAGAAGTTTTACAGCCGGATGCCCTTCCGGCCAACTCCTTTTAGTCGCCTTCTACGACACACACAGGGAGATACGTTTGGCCTATTCTTAAAGCTGGATTAAAATGATAAATTAAAATGATTAAAATAAAAAATAAAACGTAAAAAATTCATAATTACATAACTAAAATTAATGTGAAAAATGTTTTAAATAAGATTAATTTCTACATTACTTATATTTTATTTTAGCACTACACTGGTCCACCATACTAATAGACATTGCTAATCTCGCCATGTGTCGTTACCCGTTGTCCCTGCTTTATCGTACTTTGTTAATTTCTTATTGTTAATTGCTTTTTCTTCAGGAATTACTGGTTTTCATAATTTTTTAAAGGATTTTAATAACTATAAGAACAGTAATATCATATAATTAAGATGCAAACTAGGTAGAATTATATCTATTTTATCTAGCTTCCAGGGAAACCCGAGCAAATCTGACAGTATAAATTTGTAGCCATCTTGCCGAACCATCAGAATGTATTGCTATGCTTTTCGTTCCAACAGGCGGAGGGCTACGTTATAGGCAGCTGCATCAAGCACATCCCGATCGCGGGCCGTGATATCACCTACTTCATTCAGACCCTGCTGAGGGAGCGTGAGGTTGGAATACCACCGGAGCAATCACTAGAGACGGCCAAAGCCATCAAGGTAAACTAAATTTTATTTATTTAGGGATTTATCCTTAGAGGTAGTGTGTCCAGCACCGCACCAGTCAGAAAACTGATCAGCCCACTGAGCGGTCGTATACCCACCAATCACAGCGCACCCTCACACAGTGGCCATTGACGTTTTATATATTGAATATTAGAACAAGTTTTGTTAAATTATTCTAGACTCGCAGGCAAAGTAGAATAATCATGTCGTGAAATAGCACTATTTTCCCGTTTTTCCGTTGTACACTCTAGGTATTATTAGCTCTTGATATATATGTATATATACACATGTATATACATATATATGTGTGTGTATGCGTGCGTGCATGCATGCGTGCGTGTGTGCGTGGTTTAGAATTAAATAAGCAACTGATAATTGATAGATCTCAACACAATTAAGGTAATTTGTCAATATATCAATATATCAGTGTTCAGTGCTTGATTAACAGAGGATAAGGTTAAAGGCACAGATTTGATATGAAAAATGCAGACCTACTACTAGCTCCAGCCACATCAATCTATAACAGTAAAACGAGTAACTGCTTTATTTAACCGCATATTCATATGCTTACTAAGTGACCAAGAATCTTCTGATATGTCATCACCCAAATGACCAATTGTTCCTATATATGTGCCGATGCCAACATGCATGCTTGTATTACAAGAAGAAAAAGATGATAAAGGGAAAAGTGGAAAACAAAGCATGTGTCAAAAGATCCGCAGAGGTTAAAATAGTGTGTCTGCATAGTTGTGCATCTGATAACTTACTTTTAAATTAATGAACCATTTAATGAGTTTAATTGGTAATTAAGTTTAATTGGTACCCCGATATGTTACGGAATCGCGCTTGTGGTGGTGACAGTAGTCTATGAAGAGTCGTTGCACCGTGCATTTGTAATTCACAGAATTTCATTCGTGTATGCACAAGCTTTGTGCAAAGCTTCGGTTCGGTTTGCTTTCGTACTGTACGGCATGAAAATGTATCGCGCGTAGTTAGTTGTACCTAAACCGCTATTGATTTTCAAATAGCAAGACTATTGGCACACACACACACACACACATACATAGAGGCACACAGGAGAGTTAGAATCATCATGACTTTCAACGTATGACTCCGGCGGTATCAGCGAGAGCGAATTCAAGACACGAGGTTTCAAAACGAGGTTGCTCAATAGTTTCGGTCCCACGAGCGCCAGCTGTCTCGTGCTACATGTGTGTGCGTGCGTGCGTGCGTGCGTGCGTGCGTATCTGCATGTGCGTGTGTCTGCGTGTGCGTGTGCGTGCGTGCGTGTGCTTGCGTGCATGTGCGCGTGTGTCTGTGTGTCTGTGTGTCTGTGTGTATAGAATCAGGAGTTAATAATAGACAAATTTGTCTATTATTAACTCCTGATAGAATGTACATATATAATGTACATATATATGTATGTATATATGTATGTATATATAATATATATATATATATATATATATATATATATATACTATAGGTATGTAGAAAAATAGAATAGGGTGTTAAATTTTAATTAGCCAGCTTTCTAGCATTATCTCTCTTCATCAGTCTATATAAATATTTGGAGTTTATTATGTTTATCTAAAAAAATTCAAAATTCAAGAGTTCACTCGCACGAATTTCATTGCGGTTCGGATTATATCGGCGCATATGCGGAACGTTTGCGCTCTTGTCGTGCGTAGTTATGTAGATCTGGTTATGTCGATTCTAGCACTGCGCTGGAATCGTTTCGCAGGCTTCCTTGAAGCCGAAGTGGGTAAATTCCAGCAAATTGGAAAACACGAAAATACGAAAATGCGAAAATGTGTCAGTTAGCAGACAGTAACTGCAGAGCAAAGATGAAAGTTCGGGGGGGGGGGGGGGGGCAATGAGAAAATGTTTCACACGTTGTTGAAGACGGGTGTGTGTTTCAGTATAGGATACTTTCCTTCATAAAAACTAACGCCGAACGCTCCCGCACTCGCCGCTGCGAGTGTGCTGTGTTGCCATGATAATGATAATATATAAAGTATATATAACTTTATATATTATTATCATTATAATGGCGACACAGCACACTCGCAGCGGCGAGTGCGGGAGCGTTCAGCGTTAGTTTTTATGAAGGAAAGTTGAAATACAGTGACACAACAGTGGAACTGTAATTGAGAGGTACGGTAGTATTTGTGAACGATCATTCATATTATTTTCAGTTTTTACTGACTCTATCCCAAGTGTATATAGAGCAGCTGCAGCTGCAGTAACCCCTGTGCAGCTGCAGTAACAGGCTCTGATTGTGCTCTTCATAATAACAAGAATTACGATTGAACGAACAGGTAGTTTCGTCGTACATTTCTCGCTTGCCACGACTCTCCGAATCGCGGCGTTTTCCCCGCCGTGTCACGGCCGGCAGCCATCGCTCTCGCGCGCAGGTGGATACGTAGAGATTCATTCCACGCTAACGACTCGCCGAACCCGTGTTTCTAAATTGCAGATGCGGTTGCTACTGGTGATCCTCGTAGTCAGCGCGCTGGAACGCATGAGGGGAGTGACGGTGAGCCCAGGTGAGTTGTCTTCCCCTGTCACTCACCTGCCGCCGCAAGATACAGATTATCATCGTTAGAGCGATATTATATATCTCTTTATAATGACGACAGTTTTCATCGAAACTCTATTCTATTCAGTAATTGCAATTAAAAACGACGTTTTAAGACCTGGCAAACTTGTTGTGCCTAAAATTCACAAATGGGTTCATTTTTCCACAAAATAAATGATCAGGAACTAGACGCAATTACCAAGATGAATAATATATATATCAAGAGCTCATAATAGAGATCTCTATTATGAATCTCTATAGAATCTCTATTATGAGCTCTTGATATATATATATATCGATATATAGAATATATATATATATTTATACATACTTATCAAAGTGGAATTTCTGTACTGTCTGTCATTGTTTTTTTTCTGATGCATTTGGGACCTGTTTTACGTTTCCCATTTACTTGGTCTATACATGTTTTTTATGATATAATTTTGGTTGCATAAAAACCGCTGTATTTTGAATGCGCGTCGTTGCCTTGTCTTCATCATTGCATCTCGTTGCAGCATGCAAGTCTATCTCCTACGTTAGGAAATTCTTAAATAAAATTGTTTTTTTGGGGGGGTCCTAAATTTCCTTATATGGCTTTACGCATTGTCACCTCACCGTCGTTGTGCCCGGGACTCTCCCTGTTATCCCCTCACCGCCTCGTCGTTATTGCACTTTGCAGCATGCAGTGTGTT
>NW_014577103.1:209941-221768 GCF_000485595.1 Priapulus caudatus | reverse complement strand
GGTTGTCCTTTATAGAAATATGTCCGTGCTGTAGAGGTTGTCCTTTATAGACAGATGTCCGTGCTATAGAGGTTGTCCTTTATAGACAGGTGTCCGTGCTATAGAGGTTGTCCTTTATAGACAGGTGTCCGTGCTATAGAGGTTGTCCTTTATATACAGGTGTCCGTGCTATAGAGGTTGTCCTTTATAGAAATATGTCCGTTCTATAGAGGTTGTCCTTTATAGACAGGTGTCCATGCTATATAGGTTGTCCTTTATATACAGGTGTCCGTGCTATAGAGGTTGTCCTTTATAGACAGATGTCCGTGCTGTAGAGGCTGTCCTTTATAGACAGGTGTCCATGCTATAGAGGTTGTCCTTTATAGACAGGTGTCCGTGCTATAGGGGTAGATTTACTGTATAACTGACTCGAGGGATACACTAGAAGTGCAAACTACGGTGCGCGTGTGCGTTTCATAGACCTTTCCTCTAATACATGTAATACGGCTTTCGACTGTAATACGTTAAATGGGAAGTATGTTTTCGCCATCTGCCTCCATGCTATCAAGAGTCCATAATAGATCATTTCTTGATAGAAATAATAGACATTTTCTATTATGGACGCTGGATGTCATCTATCGCAGTGATTCTATAGTTGATTTGCGAGCGCAGTTGGGTAAATATCAGGGCTGAATAAAGACAAATTTGTGTGATTATTCACTCCAGGAGCCCGTTGTCAGAAACAAAATTAGTCGTAACACTAACATTTTCTCATAGACCGTCGACAGCACCTTGTTTCGTATTGTTATAAGGAAATCTGCTACGATTTTTCATTCAGGTAACTTCGCAGCGTTTCTGTCAACGGTCTAAGAGAAAAAGTTAATGTTAAGACAAATTTTGTTTCTGACAACGGGCCCCTGGTTTATGTTTCACGTGTTTGGTGTGCGCTATCTCTAGAATTATAGCCCTGTAGTTCTAGAGCTAGGTGTGCGCGTCTTTGTGTGGCAGAACAATGAATGCGGTGGGTCGTGTCGTTGTTGTTGGAGGCTTAGTGATTCTAGACACGTGCAGATGAAAGGCGGGATAAAGGAGACTGATATAACACACGCACGCACGCACACACCACACACACACACACGTTCAAGCACGCACACAAGCACACACACAGGCACACACACACGCGCGCACACGCGCGCACGCACGAACGCGCGCAAGCACGAACGCATGCATATCATGCTCGAAAATGTGTGTGTGTGTGTGTGCGTGCGTGCGTGCGTGCGTGCGTGCGTGCGAGCGTGCGTGCGTGCGTGCGTGCGTGCGTGTGTGTATGTGTGCGTGTGCTTAGGCGTGCGTGCGTGGGCGTGCGTGTGCATGGGCGTGCGTGTGTGTGCGTTGTTGAGACATATTGCCTAGCATAGCTGTGAATTTAATCGCAGGTTCATCTATGATGCTGAACCAATTAGTCGCAGCTAATTAGAAACAGAGGAAGGATTATTGGCCGAACACTGTCGGAGTGGCAGTTGTAATCCATTCTTTTAACCCTCTTGAGGTTTTTCCGTCAGTGGGGTTTAAAATATGCATAGTGTCTCTCCCTCCCCCCCCCCCCTTCTCTCTCCCTCTCACCCTCTTCCCCCTCTCTTTTTCTCTCTCTTTCTCTCTCTCACTCTCTCTCCTCCTCTCTCTCTCCCATGCGCCATGGATGTCATGGGACTGGGCATTGGGATGCGATTGAAGATGAGATTGGAATGGATGGGATATGGGATGGGATATGGGATGGGCGCGGACGTCGATGCGATGGATGGGATGGCGATGGATGCATGGAATGGGATGCTATGAATGGATGCATGGATGGCATGCATGGATAGACAGATAGTTAGATTTCTGGCGGGTATTTTCCTTTCAACCAGCCGGTCACACACTAAGTAAAGGCTCACTGAATTTCCCCGGCCAAACGCCGGGTTCCCGCTATATTTATAATATAACATATTTATAATAATACTTATACTAATAATAATACATAATAACACGACATTACTATACTCCTTACTACATTACAACGTTATTTTTTATAAATTTCACATCACGCCCTCCTGAGTATATCTCCTTTTCCGTATTCTCGGCATAGAGTGTATATATGGAGTGGTTAATGATCTAGAACGCCTAATATGCGTACATTATTACTACTAATGGCCATTATTAGGTGAGAAAAGCCTTTTAATCAATTAGGTGCTGCATCATTTCAAATAATGTATAACAATATATATAATAAAATGTCAATGTCTCGTGAAAGCTGCACATTGAACATGTTGAATGACGTAACTCTGGTGCAGTGTGATGTATGCCATGAACTTAGCCACTGCTTATATATAGCATCATATTAATATATAAATATATATATATATTATATTATATATTATATATATAATAAACTTTTATTATAGATATAATTAGATTATAAAGTAATATTATATATCATTATATTATAATATATTAACATTCATGTTCTTACATCTGAAAAGAAACCATAACCCCCCCCCCCTGTGGACAAGTAAGAACTAAGTTTGTTGTGATGCGTAACTCCCGATCACTAGTAAATTCAACTCACCGCTCTCCATGAACTTAGTAGCTCTCACTATTCTAACTACGATCAACTGTCGATACACAATAATTACCAATCATTACATTCCATATGCTTTGATTATATCACACATTACATTACGAACGAGTAAAAACAGTTTTGCAAGCAGCACTCAGGCCATAATAAAAATATTGTTTGTTTGCCCTCACCCGACCGACCCGCCAAAAAAAGGCCGACTCGAAAAATTTTATTGATCTTTTTTCTCCATTCTTTTTTTTTAAAAACATTTGTATCCTGCTGTACATTTATATAAACCTGTAGGCATAGATTATATGTACAAGCAAAAACCAACATCTTCAACATTAAAGAAGGTATCTCCACAACAAGCGAGCATGTAAGACACCATGCTGATTTGTAAAAAAGATCCCCCTTCAAAAAAAAGAAAAAACCTAACCTACCTACCCAAACTTTTCAGCCTGGGTCTGGTGAGGGCAAACAATACTTTTTTTATTTGTGGCCTCACCACTCTCCATGAACTTGAACTGTTATCACTCTCATTATGATTATAGTAATTACGATTTATCTCATAATAAATTCAACTCACTGCTCTCCACGAACTTGAACTGTTATCACTCTCATTACGATTATACTAATTACGATTTAACTCATAATAAATTCAACTCACCGCGCGCTCTCCACGAACTTGAACTGTTATCACTCTCATTACGATTATAGTAATTACGATTTATCTCATAATAAATTCAACTCACCGCTCTCCATGAACTTGAACTCTCCCTGGAAGCCCGTGTTGTTGGTCGACACGCCGTCCGTCGCAAACTCGAACACGACGACGTTCTTCGCGGAGTAGAAGCTCACGACGGGGATGTTGTTGATGGAACGCAACAGAACCGCGTCCGGCGCCGTGTGTTCGTTCACCGCCGCCTGGTTGAGTTCCAGGAACAACGTCACTGCGTCACCGCACCTGGGAAACAACAAGACGAAGGCTTTTATTATTTGTAGGCCTTTATTATTTCTACGTTTGTTCATGGATGTTTCGTTCAGCTCTAGAAACAACGTCCCTGCATCACCGCACTTGGAAAACAACAAGTCGAAGGCATTTATTATTTATAGGCCTTTATTATTTCTGAAACGTTTTTTGTTCACTGGATGCTGCCTTCAGCTCTAGAAAAACAACCGTCCCTGCATCACCGCACTTGGAAAACAACAAGTCGAAGGCATTTATTATTTATAGGCCTTTATTATTCTATGTTCGTTCAAGGATGCTTCGTTCAGCTCTAGAAACAACGTCCCTGCATCACCGCACTTGGAAAACAACAAGTCGAAGGCATTTTACTTATTCATAGGCCTTTTGTGACCAAGCCGCTCGTTGACGGAATACTAAAGCGTGGACGACGTGAAGGTTACGAACTGATAGGTCACGACCTTGGTGGCCGCCACCTAACCCGTTGTTTATGGAGAGCTGAAAGGTTACAAACTATGGTGGCGCCACTAAGAGCGCTTCATTTAACAATGTTTAAGGCGAGCCATGAAAGTCACAATGTGAACATTTACGACGCTGAAGCGTCACGACCTGAGGTCACGATCTGAAGGTCAACGACCTTGGTGAATGTCACTAACTTGCGAATTGACGGTGAGCCTGAAGGTCCCAATGTTGAGCCATTACGACCTGAAGGTGGCGACCTGGGATGTCACTAATTTGTCGAATGATGGAGCCTTGATGTCCACAATGTAAACGTTAGGACGCCAAAAGGTCAGACTTGGGCAGCGTCACAAACCTGTGGTTGAATGGAGCCTGGAGCGTCAAACTCGAAAGGAAGGTGAGTTTCTACGATCTCATCTCGTGCTGTCCGCGGAACGTGTAGAGCAGGCAATTTAAATTAAGCATGACGGAGCCTGAAGCGTCACAACCTGAAGGTCACCACCTTACCTTGCCATTGATGGGAGGCCTGAAGGTCACACACCCTGAATGGCGTCACACTTACCTGCTCTTTGATGGTGAGCCTGAGGTCACAACCTCAAGGTCATCATCCACCTGCCATTGACGGGAGACCTGAAGGTCATACCTGGAAGGCCACCACTTACCTTGTTCATTGACGGAGGTAAAGGTCACAAGGTAAATGTTACAACCTTGACATTGCAGCGCCGCCTTTACCTGCCGTTGACGGGACCGGAGGTCAAACTCTTTTGAAGCGAGGTTCTACGATTTCGTACTGCGGCGTCCGCGGGACGTGTATGAGCAGGACACTTACCTGTAGTGATGGGAGCCTAAAGGTCACAACCTAAAGTTCCACCACTCACCTTGTGTTGATGGGAGGGCCTGAAAGTCAAACTCGAGAGAAGGTGGTTCTAACGATCTCGTCAGCGCCGTGCCGCGAACGTGTAGAGCAGGCACTGGACGTCGTCCGGGTACGGCTGTTGAGAGAAGTTCGGCGACGTGAAGTAGCCGACCTTTCTTGTGCGAGCTGACGGTACGATGATGCACTTGCATGCTTGCGAACGAGATGAACGATGAGGACAAGAGCACGACGCTGATCGGTGGCTGAGTTATAAGGTGCTGAGCGTAGGAGATACACTTTGCATGTCTGGAATGACGACAGGGTGAGGTGACAACGGGAGGGGAGGACGGCAAGTGACAATGCCGACAGCACAGGGCGGGTAGTGGGGTGCGTGGGGGCACACACTACATGCTGGCAACGAGATGCAACGATGAGGACAAGGCAACGAGCTGATTGGTGTGCGTGAGTTAAGGTGCTGACGTAGGAGATGCATTGCATGCTTGCAACGAGATGCAATGATGAGGACAAGGCAACGACGCTGCAACGACGACGTGACGGTGAGGTGAGTTAAGGTGTTGACGTAGGAGATACACTTGCATGCTGGCAATGAATGAGATGCAACGATGAGGACAAAGGGCAACGAACGCTGCGATGACGACGTGACGGCTGGGTGAGTTAAGGTGTTGACGAAGGCGATGCACTTGCATGCTGCAACGAGATGCAACAATGAAGACAAGGCAACGACGCTGATGGTGTGCTGAGTTAAGGTGTTGACGTAGGAGATGCACTTGCATGCTGCAACGAGATGCAACGATGAAGACAATTAAGGCGACGACGCTGATGGTGTGCTGAGTTAAGGTTTGACGTAGATGCACTTGCATGCTGGAATGACGACAGGGTGAGGTGACAACGGCGAGGGGAGGACGGCAAGGTGCCAATGCCGCAGCACAGGGCGTGGGGTGGTGGGGTGGGGGAACACACTGCATGCTGCAATAACAACGAGGCGGTGAGGGGATAACAGGGAGAGTCCCGGGCACAACGACGGTGAGGTGACAATGCGTAAAGCCATATAAGGAATTTAAGAGCCCCCCAAAAAACAATTTTATTTTAAGAATTTGCCTAACGTAAGGAGATTAGACTTGCATGCTGCCAACGAGATGCAATGATGAAGACAAGGCAACGACCGCGCATATCAAATACAGCGGTTTTTATGCAACCAAAATTATATCATAAGAAACATGTATAGACCAAGTAAATGGGAAACGTAGAACCAGGTCCCAAATGCATAAGAAATATATACATATAGACAGCAAGTAAGAAATTCCACTTTCGATATGTATACATGTATAAATATATATATATATTCTACTCATATAGATATAATATATACTCAAAGGCTCATTAATAGAGATTCTATAGAGATCTATAGAGCTTCTATAGAGATTCATATAGAGATTCTATTATGAGCTCTTGATATATATTATTATTCATCTGGTAATTGCGTCTAGTTCGCTGATAATTTTTTTGTGAGAAAATAACGCCATTTGTGAATTTTAGGGCACAACAAGGTTAGGCCAGGTCTTAAAACCGTCGCTTTTTAATGCAAATTACTGATAGATTAGAGGGTTTCGAAATGAAAACTGCGTCATTATAAAGAGATATATATATCGCTCTAATACGATGATAATCTTGTATCTTGCGGCAGCAGGTGAGTGACAGGGGAAGACAACTCACCCTGGGCTCACCGATCACTCCCCTCATGGTTCCGCGCGCTGAACTACGAGGATCACCAAATAAGCAACCGCATCTGCAATTTAGAAACACGGGTTCGGCGAGTCGTTAGCGTGGAATGAATCTCTACGTATCCACCTGCGGCGAGAAGTGGATGGCTGCCGCGTGACACGGCGGGAAACGCCGCGATTCGAGAGTCGTTGCGCAAGCGAGAAATGTACGACGAAACTTACCTGTTCGTTCAATCATAATTCTTGTTCATTATGTAAGAGCAGAATCAGAGCCTCTGCTTATGCCAGCTGCACAGGGGTTACTGCAGTGCAGTGCTCCTATAATACACTTGGTAGAGTCAGTAAAACTGAAAATATAATGAATTGATCGTTCACGAATTACTACCCGTACCTTCTCAATTACAGTTCCAGCTGTTTGTGCTCACCTGCTATTTCAACTTTCGCTCATAAAAACTAACGCTTGAACGCTCCGCACTTCGCCGCTGCGAGTGCTGGCTGTGTCGCCATTATAATGATAATAATATATAAAGTTATATATACTTTATATTACTATTATATACTATATATATTATATACTATATATTATATTACTATTAATATATACTTTATATATTCCATTATCATGGCAACACAGCACACTCGCAGCCGGCGAGTGCTGGCGAGCGTTCGGCTGTTAGTTTTTTATGAATGGCAAAGTTGAAATACCAGTGACACAACAGTGGAACATGTAATTGAGAGTGCGGTAGTATTTGTGAACGTGCGTTCATATTATTTTCAGTATTTACTGACTCTGTCCCAAGTGTGTGCCCCTATACTGAAACACACACCCGTCTCGACAACGTGTGATACATTTTCTCATGCGCCCCCCCCCCCGAACTTTCATTCTTGCTCTGGCAGTTACTGTCTGGCTAACTGACACATTTTCGGCATTTTCGTATTTTTTCGTGTTTTCCAATTTGCTTGGAATTTACCCACTTCGGCTTCAAGGAAGCCTGCGAAACGATTCCAGCGCAGTGCTAGAATCTAGCATAACCAGATCTGACATAAACTACGCCGACAAGAGCGCAAACGTTCCGCCATCATGCCGCGCGATATAATCCTGACCGCAATGAAAATCGTGCCGAGTGAACTTTGAATATTTGATTTTTAGATAAACATATAAACTCCAAAATATTTTATATAGCTGATGAAAGAGAGATAGATGCTAGAAAGCTGCCTAGATTAAAATTTTAACACCCTATTCTATTTTTTCTACATACGCTTATTAGTATATATATATATATATTAATATATACATACATATATATGTACATTATATATGTACATTCTATTCAGGAGTTTAATAATAGACAAATTTGTCTATTATTAAACTCCTGATTTCATACACACAGACACACAGACAACACGCGCAAGCACACGCACGCACGCCACACGCCACACGCAGACACACGCAACATGCAATTACCACGCACGCCGCAACGCACGCACACACCATGTAATCAGCGAGACAGCTGGCGGCTCGTGGGGGTGGACGAAATATTGAGACAACCTCGTTTCAAACCTCCTGTCTCTGAATTCGGCTCTCGCTGATTACCGCCGGAGTCATTACGTTGAAAGTCATGATGATTCTAAGCTCTCCTGTGTGCTGCCTCTTATGTACGTGTGTGTGTGTGTGCGCAATAGTTCTTTGCTATTTGAAATCAATAGCGGTTTAGGTAGCAACTAAGCTACGCGGGAGATCAATTTTCATGCCGTAACAGTACGAAAAGCAAACCTAACGCAGAAGCTTTGCCACCAAAGCTTGTGCATACACGAATGAAATTCTGTGAATTACAAATGCAACGTGCACAGCGACTCTTCATAGCTTACTGTCACACCACAAAGCGCCGATTCCGTACATATCGGCCGGTACCGATTAAAACTTAAGTTACCAATTAAACTCAGTTAAATGGTTTCATTAATTTAAAAGTAAAGTTAATCAAGATGCACAACTATGCAGACACACTATTTTATACCTGCGGATGCTTTTGACACTGCTTTGTTTTCCGCACTTTTCCCCTTTAATCATCTTTTTCTCTTGTAATACAAGCATGCATGTTGGCATCGGCACATATATAGGAACCAATTGGTCAGTTTGGGGGATGACATATCAGAAGATCTTGGTCACTTAGTAAGCATATGAAATATCGGGTTAAATAAAGCAGTTACTCGTTTTACTGTATAAGATATGTGGCTGGAGCTAGTAGTAGGTCTGCATTTTTCATTATGCAAATCTGTGCCTTTACCTTACCTCTGTTAACAAGCACTGACACTGATAATATTGATATATTTGACAAATTACCTTAATTGTGTTTGAGATCTATCAATTAATCATTGCTTATTTAATTCTAAACCACGCACGCACGCACGCATTGCATGCACGCACGCATACACGACACATATATAAATGGTATATACATGTGTATGATATACATATATATCAAGAGCTAACTAATACCTAGAGTGTACAACGGAAATAACGGGAAAACTAGTGGCTATTTCACGAACATGATTTGTCTTTTGGCCTGCCGAGTCTAGAATAATTTATGGTATTTGCATTAACGAATTCTTTGCTCTCTAAACAAGACACAACCGCTTGTCAATAACGATACTCCTAGGCGGAGATATCCGGCTCCAAACCTCCCCTCCCACATGCCAAAACGCCGGCTCGAATTGCCACTTCTGTCCGCATCCTTCACGCGCGCTAAGCGTGCTTCGTGAAGTTCGGTTTTTTTCCGCCACATATTTATGTAATGATATTTGGGCGTTCCGGCCCGGTGCAGTGCAGGGTGAGGTGACTTTCGGAGGCATCGCCTATGCCCTTATCTCCCATTATCTTTTCCTAGCGCGGTAATGGCCCGTCATGATGGATGCCGGCAATGTTTTTTTTAATTAAGTCTCTACAACGCAGCTAGTATAGAGTACCAAATTTGGGCATGTGAACTCCATTAATGCAGCGCTCCAAGCGGCTGACGGAAACCGATTATGCGAAATGCTTAGACGCGTGAAAGGATGGGGACGAAGTGGATTCGAGCGGCGTTTTAGGCGCATGTTGGGAGGGGAGGTTTAGGAAGCGATATCTCCACCTAGGATATCGTATTGGATAAGGCGGTTGGTTCTTGTTTTAGAGAGCAAAGAAATTGGGCTTAATGCAATACTATGAAATTATTCATAGATCGCAGGCAAAGTAGAATGTTGTCGTGAAATAGCAGCTATTTCCCGTTTTTCCGTTTGTTTACACTCTAGGTATTATCTAGCTCTTGATATATATACATGTGTGTATATATATAGTGTATATAACAATATAGATATTGGCGTAACTGTGAGGTAAACTGTGAACTGACGGAAAATTGAAACTGAGGTAAAAATTAATATAATTGACGTTGTAAGACCAGAAATGGGCTGTTTTATCTATGTTAATGGTAGATAAATTATTAAATTAAAATAATAAATTATTACAAAAATTTGCTTTTTCTCTTGAATTGTTCGAACAATATAAATAACTTCGCAAACTATTTCAGTCATGATTAGGGTTAGACTGGCTACCGGTCGACAGTTCCATATCGGCTACACTTACACGGCGGTAAGCCGCCATTTAAAGCTTGGTAGCTATCTGGTGAGTTGCGACTGACCCAATCGCACCGAGCTTTAGGTAGCCTGGAAGATTATCCAGCCTAGACTGGTACCCATTCGCCACCTTCACTCCGGCAAAGTATTCCTTCGCTACACTGACGTTCAGTGTAGGCGTGGTGGAACGTGTCGACCGGCGTACCAGTCTAGTACCCGGTTCAAAGCGCGCTCACATTTTCGACAAAAGTAAGCCTTCAGCCGAATCGAAATCTCGCCGTACCTGCATAATAATTTAGATAATTGTTTTCTTTTCACCAGCGGTTGCGAACTAAATTCTCTTGGGCAAATCCTTTCTCCAGATGTCAGATTTTCTTGCAAACAACTGCAACAAATTCTCACTTAGTTCGTAACTTCCTCGGTGTTCATTGTCGCCATTAGTGATTAACAACGGAACGAAGAGCTGACAGCTTTTTGTTACAAAAAAAGCCCCTTACTGCTCGAAACGATGTGAAAAGCTTTCCTGAATGGTTGCATAAAAGAAGCCCGACCGAAGATGCCTTAACTCGTTTCCTCTTAGTGCCGGGTTCGTGATATTTGAAAGTCACCGCGACAACTGGAGTGTTCGGTCTAGATAGAGCGTTATGGATTCCCGGTGGTGAGTAGTTGTGCGTGGCGGTGTCTGTCAAGTCCCTTTCACTAGTGGCTGAGAGACGGGCAAAACCTAGAGGATACGACCAGGACAGCGACTCAATGTTCGTAAGGGTGATGGATGGCGAATTCAGTGATTTGTGGGATCTTCACCTTCCACAGGCCTCATGGGCGCTCTGAGAGATTTCTACCTCGTGATACAATCCATTAATATACACTACAGGTGTTCTTCATATTGACATCTATTGGCTTATACAAGATTTTATTTCACCTCATCTGGACTCTCCCTGGAAATACTGCCTTGGGCTGAGATATTCGTCCCTTGAACCATCTAATTCCATGTTTGGACACAATGGTTGATGCTCCTGTTCCAATCTTCACAAAAATGTGCATTGATTGCCAAATACAAAGCATCCTCTGGTGAAGATGGTCAGGTGGCATCTCCCAACAAACGAAAATGTCGTTGGAACTCGAGGCCTCCAATACGCATTCCTATGATCCTTTGCTAACACGGACCTTAAGCGTACGTCCCAAATTGATAGTGGCACCAGCTTGTATATTCGACTGGTATTCCTAAATATGGGCTTCCATCAACGATGGGCATCGTTTCCTCATTACGCATTGTTGCGAGGTCCTCTATATATTGACAATCAAAGATGGATGACCTAGCTGATGAAATTTCTTTCTCCCTTACTTTATAGTGGAAAGGTCTAGGGGTATACTGGATTGAAATTAAACTACTTTATCATTAGTGTGCTACTGCTAAAGACCTCCAACGGAGCAGCATACTCTAGCCTCCCTAATTCTACATGCATATCTTTATTTTGACATAATTAACCACGTTTGCTACATATCCTATGGTAGATTCTACATCCAGATTACTTATATATGAGAGTTTTAGTGTCTATCAGGAAAAATATAATAAATTCAACTGTGCATATGAATGTAAGATCCTCGTCTTCTCACTAATTATT
>NW_014577103.1:199695-209916 GCF_000485595.1 Priapulus caudatus | reverse complement strand
CATCCCATGCCATCCAATGCCATCCCATGCCATCCCATGCCATCCCATCCCATCCCATGCCATCCCATCCCATGCCATCCCATGCCATCCCATCCCATCCCATCCCATGCCATCTTATCCCATCGCATGCCATCCTATGCCATCCCATCCCATGCCATCCCATCCCATCCCATCCCATCCCATCCCATTCCATTGCACCGCATCCCATCCCATCCCATTCCATCCCATCCTATCCCATCCCATCGCATGCCATTCTATGCCATCCCATCCCATCTCATCCCATCCCATCCCAAACAGTAAAAAATAATAAGAAATCGAAAGATCAAAGACATTAAAAATTAAAAAGTAAAATTAAAAAGTAAAAAATTAAATATAATACATACTAAAGAGTAAAGGGAAAAAAAGGAAAAAAAGGGGAAAAGAAGTTCCGCAACTGGGACCCGGAATCCCGGTGTAGGAGACGGATGTTCTAGCGATTAGACTACTGCGCCGTTAATGATATACACCATGGATTCACACGTACGTGATGGGGAGCTGGAGCTGGAGCCGAACAGCGAGTGCGACTACGTTGTCATCGTTATCTCCGTCATTGTTATCTTTATCATTGTCATCTTTATCTTTGTCATCGTTGTCATCGTTATCTTCGTATAGGTATGTTCGCGACGGACGGGGAGTTGGAGACAAACAGCGATTGCGACTACGTCATCATCATCACCATCATCATCTTCGTCATCGTTATCATCGTCATTGTCGTCTTTGTTATCGTTATCTTCTTCGTTTAGGTATGTTCGCGACGGATGGAGAGCTGGAGCCGAACAGTGATTGCGACTATGTCGTCATCGTTATCTCCGTCATCGTTATCTTCATCATCGTTATCTTCGTCATCGTTATCATCGTCATCATCATCGTTATCTCCGTCATCGTTATCTTCGTCATCGTTATCATCGTCGTCATCGTTATGTTTGTCACCGTTATCTTCATCATCGTTATCTTCCTCATTGTGATCTTGTCATCGTTATCGTCTTCGTCATCTTCATCATCGTTATCGTCTTTGTTATCTTCTTCGTCAAGGTATGTTTGCGACGGACGGAGAGCTGGAGCCTAACAGTGATTGCGACTACGTCGTTGACAGCCGTGGGAAGCCTCGTCGTGGGAGGTTCTTTTCACCCGGCTACCCGCGCGTCTACCATCGCCGCGGCAACGCCCGCTGCACATACTCGTTCTTCGGTCACTCGAGGCAACGCGTGAAGCTCAACTTCAAGAAAGTGACAATGAAGCATCCAGATTCTAGGTAAGGACCATGCCAGGGTAAAAAATACACGGGAGCGATGAGCGATTCGCTCTTCAAACCTCAGAAATCGCTCCCGTGAGGCTCGAAATAGCTCCCGTAAAATTTTTGACGAGAGTTATTTCTCCCACAGACTTTTGAGTAAAAGTTATTTTTCCCCTGGACCATGCGGTACTTCGCGCAGTCAGTATCATCACCCGGTTCTAGGTAGCGGTGGCGTCGCGCATATACGTATCTCTAAGTGAACGTGCTCTAGGCGTTAGTTTTGTATTTAAGCGTTCCGAAGAGAGAGAGAGAAATTTTTTATGCATTTGTCATCTTCAAATTTGCATCACTGATTTCGTGGCAAGACTATTGATCGACGTAAATTTTCCCCTTAAAATGTCATCGAAAACTTGTGAGATAATTTATTACAGTAATATTCCGTGCACGTACGTATCTCTGCGTAAACGCGCTCTAGACGTTAGTAAATATTTAACATCGAAATATTGTTGTTGTATTCCCCCACTCCCATTCTGTAGCTACAGGGCTCGAATTTCCCTATTGCTAACTCGCAAAATGCGTGTCGATATTGAGAAATTGCAAGTAGAAAATATAAGCACTTGCTATTTTCTGCGAGTGGAAATTCAACATAAGCTCATTCCAACCATTAGTATTAATAGTATGCAAAAAGTGTATGTAATATTCAAAAAGTAGTTTATGTTGTGGAAAACAAATTGCACGATAGAATTCATTTTAGCACGTAGATTTTTTAGGCACTCGCGATTTTTCGCAAGTGGCTAAAATTGCGAAATTGGTCCCCTGTAGCTACGTAATGTGTAGACTGTTGAGACAAGGGTAAGACCTAGCTCCTGCTTTATGTACAGTCAACCCTATATGCGACTACCATTCACGGTAAACGTCCCCCACCCCCACCAATGTGTCCTTTATAGACAAGTGACCGTTCTATAGAGGCTGTCCTATATAGACAGGTGTCCGTGCTATAGAGGTTGTCCTTTATAGACAGGTGTCCGTGCTATAGAGGTTGTCCTTTATAGACAGGTGTCCGTTCAGCATGCAAGTGCATCTCGTACGTCAGCTCGCACAAGAAGGTCGGCTACTTCACGTCACCGAACTTCTCTCAGCCGTACCCGGACGACGTCCAGTGCCTGCTCTACACGTTCCGCGGACGCGCTGACGAGATCGTAGAACTCACCTTTCTCGAGTTTGACCTTCAGGCTCCCATCAACCACAGGTGAGTGGTGACCTTTAGGTTGTGACCTTTAGGCTCCCATCAGCTACAGGTAAGTGTCTGCTCTACACGTCCCGCGGACGCGCAGACGAAATCGTAGAACTCGCCTTCAAACGAGTTTGACCTCCAGGCTCCCGTCAACGGCAGGTAAGCGGCGCTGCCAATGTCAAGGTTGTAACATTTACCTTGTGACCTTTAGCCCCCCCCTCAATGACAGGTAAGTGGTGGCCTTCAGGTTATGACCTTCAGGCTCCCGTCAATGGCAGGTGAGTGATGACCTTGAGGTTGTGACCTTCAGGCTCCCATCAAAGACAGGTAAGTGGTGACCTTCAGGTTGTGACCTTCAGGCTCCCATCAATGGCAGGTAAGTGGTGACCTTCAGGTTGTGACCTTCAGGCTCCCATCAATGGCAGGTAAGTGGTGACCTTCAGGTTGTGACCTTCAGGCTCCCGTCAGCTACATTTAAATGCCTGCTCTACACGTTCCGCGGACGCACGGATGAGATCGTAGAACTCACCTTCCTCGAGTTTGACCTCCAGGCTCCCATCAACCACAGGTTTGTGACGCTGCCAAGGTCATGACCTTTTGGGTCCTAACGTTTACATTGTGGACATCAGGCTCCCATCATTCGACAAGTTAGTGACATCACCAAGGTCGCGACCTTCAGGTCGTAATGGTCACATTGGGACCTTCAGGCTCCCGTCATTCGGCAAGTTAGTGACATTACCAAGGTCGTGACCTTCAGATCGTGACCTTCAGGTCGTGACCTTCAGGTCGTAATGTTCACATTGTGACTTTCAGGCTCGCCTTAAACATTGTTAAATGAAGGGTTAGTGGCGCCACCATAGTTGTAACCTTCAGGCTCTCATAAACAACGGGTTAGTGGCGCCACCAAGGTCGTGACCTTCAGTTCGTAACCTTCACGTCGTCACCTTTAGTATTCCGTCAACGACGGGTTGGTCACAAAGGCCTATGAATAATAAATGCCTTCGACTTGTTGTTTTCCAAGTGCGGTGATGCAGGGACGTTGTTTCTAGAGCTGAACGAAGCATCCTATATTTGCAACCTAGTACAGCATTAGTAGTAGCAGGAAATACTGCACTGCAGTCTGCAGCCCATAGAATGAAGAGGTGAGACTTAGACAGGTCTCTATATAAACCAAGGATCGAGTGGTAGTAGTATATATGTAGTATATATGTAGCGGCCCGTCTTTACGCCACTGGTGTCACCAGGTGTATGATGGGATGAACAGCTATTATAAGTAGAGCCAGTGTATGCATACTCTGTCTCCCTAGCTCTAGAACTATAGCCTTTCGCTCTGCCACAGGGCTATAGTTCTAGAGCTACTGTCTCCCTCGCCTAGCAAATTAGTGACTTTAGACACCCATTTCCATCTGTCATGGCATTGCAAACAGAACATTATGATACAATAACGTCACAGGGCCGTCGCCAGAGATTGACTAATGTTGAAGCCCAGTCACGAAGGCATGAAGCACAGTAAAATGGGGAGAGTGTGTGAGGGGGTTTCTCCCTCCCCTTGGTGGGGGTCCGGGGGCCTCCCCCGAAAATGTCTAGAGTGCTACATGGAAAATGGTGTACGCTGGCGAGTTTCAAATTTAAATTTTAACATTTGAAACACAGTAAAAAGTACATTGCTTAATAGTACATAGTTTATAGTAATTGTACATATATAGTGTACTTTCACAATTTAAATAAAATATCCAGAAATAATGTTGAAGCCTGAGCTTCCGGGCATTCGCCTGACAACGTGCCTGCATCAAAACTGATCAAAATACTGATAAAATCTATAACGATCAGGTCGATGGAAGAACAACACAATAGCTTGGGATATGAACTATAATGTGCTGGCTAGTGCAAGCCATTCTATTTGAAACTCAATAAAACATGAATACAATTAAATACGTGACTGCAAAACCCTAACGTGTTAGGTGGTAACTTACCACTTTTTGAAGCAACCTGCCGATTTCAATTGCTTTTTACAATTCATATATAGCCACGCCAATATACAAATTAATCTCACACTTACTTACCTTCATAGCAGGGCGCAAAATTAGCACCAGCCCACCAGCATATGCTGGTAAATTATTTGGAGGGCCAGTAACATTGGCAAAACACCGGCCCTCCGAGCCGGTGGTTTCAGCTGTGTTAGCGAGTACCTATACATTTTTATTTATAGCATTAACGAGCAAATAGCTTACAATACTGTTTTACCTGAAGGATATCACGCCATAATTTATCAACATTTTACAAATTTGAAATCGAGAATGCAAGCATGAAACGTGACGTAGACAAAAACACTTTGGACATCATTCACGATAGATCTGCATTATAGTCTGTTCGACAGCTACTATGTGATGCCGCACACTACAACTTTTAGATTTTGGAAGAATCCATCATGTTAGGCAACGGAGGCTCAATTTCTATTTAGGTTCGAGGCAGGTCTACCACTGCCGCCGCGCTTTTATTTCTACACAACACTCAAAACAACAGAACATCGCAAAAGTTACAAAGATGACCACCCGATGGCAGCACGTCTCAATCAATAATAATACCTGTCACAATAGCTCACACTCCCCACCTTGGACAGTTAAGCTGTTCAACCAAATGAAAGAATTCAATCAAAATCTTCGAACATCAAAGGACTGTATAATAATCAGAATTTAAGTCGTCACTCTAAACAGCAAAACTACAAATCTAATGGAGTTATCAAGAATACACGTGATCTCACTAATTCTAAATAAACAGGACAATCTAGTTATGGATCATATTGAACTGAAAGGAAAGTTTAACACATTGCTATCTTGCAATAACTAACGTCTATCTAAATTATCTTGTTCATGGAGGAGTTCAAGCCCACTATATAAATGACAGATTGAACACCATCACACTATAAACAATGTTCATATACAGTAGTACAGTATAAAGATTCACGCTAATAGTTTAAGCCAGGACTTTCTCCTTTGGTCCGCAGCAATGGCAGTTGCTCTCCTTGGTCTCCTTTCTCTCGAGTCCTGATCGATAGGGTAGATCTCTGGACTATCTCCCCTAGCTGCTTCATCAGGAGCTTCAGCACAGATATCCGCACACACCTCTAGAGGATAAAGCCGTTGTAGTGGACGTCTTAGTGTAGTTATCTTCCCCTTTGCTGATTGCACTTTCACTACAGCTTTCCTCACCTTATTATCAGAGCCGGTTATCAACTCGATAACCTTTGCCAGTTTCCACAAGCAACGTGGTTGGTTCTCCTCATGTATGAGGACTATGTCACCGACACAAATCTTCTGAGGATGATCACATTTCTTCCCGTATCGGTGTCCCTCTCGTAGTTCTGCAAGGTACTCATTTTTCCAGCGACTCCAAGCATGATCTAGGGCTAGCTGGAGGTGTCTCCATCTGTTCGATAGTTCTAAATTGGTTACCCGTGGCTCTGTTGACATCTCTTCATGGCAGTCAGGGAAACGATTTAGCTTCTGTCCGTAGAGTAAGTGGGACGGAGTAAGGGGTTGCTCCAAATCACTGGTATCTAAGTAAGTAAGCGGTCAAGTATTGAACATGAGTTCAACTTCACATAGAGCTGTTTGGATCTCATCAACTGTAAGTTTAGCACCACCTACAGTTTTCTTCAGGCTCCTCTTCAATGTCTTAATCAGTCTCTCAAAGAAGCCTCCCCACCATGGGGCCTTCTCCAGATTGAACTTCCACTGGATCTGGTTGTTAGCGGCGTATGTCTTCACGGCCACATGATTCACGATCTTGGCGACTGTCTTAGCTGCCTTCCTAAAGGTTGTCGCATTGTCGCTCACGACCAAGGACGGGGTCCCTCGTCTCCCAATGAACCGTCTAAGACATCTCAGGAAGGCATCAGTGGTCAAATCGGTCACTATTTCAAGGTGGACTGCCCTTGTCATACAACAGGTGAAGAGACAGACCCAGACCTTACCTCCATCTTTCGTGTAGAGTGGTCCAGCGTAGTCGAGACCCGTCATCGTGAAGGGGGGGGGGGTCCGAGGCTCACTCTGAATTCAGGCAATGGTGGTGACATCGGTGGTTTGTATGGCTGTCCATCAATTCTCTTACACAGTACGCACTTTATTATTAAGGATCTTACCATAGATCTCCCTTTGATTATCCAGTATTAGGATCTCAACTCTGTCAGTGTTGATTTTACCCCACTGTGGATCGTCCTCTCATGACAGTCTATGATAAGCAGCTTCGTAAACTCATGATTCCTATTCAATAGAATGGGGTATTTCTGGGAATGAGGAGCACTCATTTTTTCCAGACGTCCCTTACATCTCAAGAGTCCTCGATTCTCAAAGAGGCCAAGTTGAGTTTATCATGTTGGAAATAATGGATCATCGAACAGACTCTTCTGGGATTCCTTTATCCAACACTCCTCTGCTTCTTGTATGTCTCTCGCAGTGACATCTGCTGTTACTTGGCCCTTCCTCAGATGTCTTACAAATTTCAACACACATGGGCCGTAACTCTCAGACGTGATCTCCGTGTACTGAAGTCAGTAATATCCATAATGGTTCCAATTCTGGCAGGAAATTCATGCTCTGTGGTCAGCATGACCAGCTCTCTCTTCGCCTTCACCTTCATTTCGTCGAGGCACTCAATGGGTAGATCCATCTGTGACAGGTCATCCTCTTCAGGGAGGACATCGGGATTATCTGGGGTGTCACTCTGTTTTAGCCAGTAAGGACCATCAATCCAGGTAGAACACTGTGACAGTTCTTCTAGTGCCATGCCCCTTGAGGCGATATCGGCAGGATTCATCGAGCCTGGACAATGTCCCCAGGTGTCCACTGGTACAAGTTTACGTACTTCATTCACTCTATTCTGGACGAATTGTTTCCATTCAGACTTCACTCCTTTTATCCATGCCAGAGCAACTCTAGAATCTGACCAGCAATATGTCTCATCAATAGTGATCTCAAACTTTAGTGCTTCCTTCACCGTTCTAATCAGTCTAGCAAGAACAAGTGCTGACAGGAGTTCTAGACGTGGGATTGTCATTCCGGACACAGGGGTTACTCTTTGGCTAGTCTTTGATACCAGGAATCTGATTGTCCTTGTGCTGTGTGACATCACTACAAGATAGATCACTGCCCCGTAGGCCTTCGCTGAGGCATCACAAAATCCATGAATTTTATACACTAACTCACAGTTCTGATGTAGACTCATAGGATAGTAGCAACGTGGTATGGTTATACTAGCTGCTCGTTGGAGGTCTTGCACTAGGTTATTCCACTTCACAAGTAAGGAATTTTCCAGCAGGTCATCCCATCTGGATTTCATTTGGCACAGCTCTTGGAACAGCATCTTGAACCTTAGGATAGCTGGTGCCACTATACCAAGTGGATCATAGAAGGTTGAGGCTAGTTTCACGACATTTCGTTTGGTTGGGATGACGTCCATTGCTTGTTTTGCAACAAGCACTTAAACCAAGCTTCAGCTTATAGGATGCAGGATGGATTTGTGCGACATATTCTGAGAAAAATATCAAACAGTGAAACTTAATGCAGGCAATTCTGTATTTAATAGCTGCGCAATGGAAGTGCCAGATGAGGCCTTCCTAGACAGGTTGGCGTTTTACATAGATGTCCACTAACACGACGTTCACTGTACCTAGCAGTGAAAAAAATACACGGGGGCTCAGGGCGATTTAGCCCCCGAAATGCCAAAAAGAGCCCCGGAAATGCCAAAAAGAGCCCCCGTAAATGTGCATAAAGTTCAATGCAAACCAAATTTTAGAGTGCTATTTTCATGCCCGACGAGTTTGAAAAGTAGCCCCCGAAAAATTAATTTTAATTTTTTCCTTGGTACCTAAAAAGGGTTGTCTCTATATGGCTTTACACACAACAATCATTGTTTCTGGTCCATACGATGGCGCAACGAGTACTGGACGTAATTTTGTAGGCTGTGTGTATCACTCTGTCCAGTGACTGTCATGTCAGCTATATTCTGTCGCCGTAGGATCGTTTTGTTGTTGGCATAGCAACAATGCACTGTCTGTATTTTGTTACTGTATTCAGGCGATTCACTTTCCTCCACAAACTTCCACAAGGGGCCCTCCGACCATAGCGTTTCGGATTTTGGGGGTTATTGTTTTAGAATCGGGCAGAAGCGAATAGCTGCCTTCATTAGTATCGGATTCTAGCAAAATCAGTAAGACGAGATACGCTTTTTTCTCGTAATCTTACCCACGAGGTGTGTTTTTATGTTCACGCGAACGAGCGGCGAACGTTATCGTAGAGTTAGTGCTATTTTCTCGCTGGCTGTCTTGCTACTACTAAAATATCCCTCCACAGGTCGAGCAGAGGTCGCTGAACTAACAATGTCACTTTTTTTAGCTGCTGGGTCGTCGTGCGCTATTCTTATAACAGAGCGCGGGCTGAGAAGTAACTACGAGGTGTTATCGTTTCTTCTAAGATCATCCATACAAATTAGTGAAAACAGTAATAAAAACTAGTAGAAAAGGGTAGAAAAGGTAGAAAAGAGCCAATGTGAATTGGTTTGACGCTGCAGAGAATTTTCTCACCACTAGATGGCGCTGTAATCGGTTATTGATAGCAGTGGTTCAATGCGTCTTCTATTTCGTCACTATATACTTTTATCACTTTAGTGGTTTTTTAACGACCAATAGTAATTAGTTTCTTGCTATAATAATATTGAGCTCATCTTACATGGTAACACTAGCCATAACTATGGTATTTAATTAACACTATGGTATAATAGCGGAGGAGCTTTCGCACGTACGTGATTGCTTGATGCGTTGGATCATCCGTCAACAATACTGAATAGCCGCACAAATCTAAACAGCTTCACCTATGAGATTTGCATTCAGCACCTAGAGAGAAAACCCAAAGTGACGATGAGGCATCGAGACTCGAGGTCAAAGGTCATGTGTGTGGGGGTTGCGATTCTATTCTCAAGGTACAGAAGCTGGATGAAACACTTAATTGCGGCGCAAATGTCAGAGGCTCCCACTGCTTCCTCTCAGTCTGCGTCAAGGGCGTAGCCAGGAATTTGGATTGGGGGAGGGGTCCTCGAGCGAGTAACAAGGGGGTCTGGTGGTCTGAAATATTTTTTTTGAATTAAATGTATTAATTACTTAATTAAAAATTAAAAAGATTTAAAAAAGTAAAAAAAAATCATTCATACATTTTTTTTTGGGATTTTGATTTTGATTAGGGGGTCCTAGGGCCCCAAAGACTCCCCTGGCTACGCGCTTAGTCTGCGTTCGGTGTGTAGGTTGCCCCGTGAGAGAATACACCTCGAGTGTGTGGCAGAAGAGTCATAAGATAGTGGCTCTAAGGTTAGATTGCAGATATTTTACTGCAGTTGGTTCGCGGGTGGACCACACACAGCTGAGCACAGTCACTGGTGGCTATATTAGGAGTGTTCTAATAATATAGATGGCTGTATTACTACACTCTCCTGGTTATATTAACTCCATTCACTCCCACCATTGTGATATCCTGTAGTAAATCGGTGATATATCAGGATTTCATCTGAGGGAAAATTAGACAAAGGAGGTAATGGCCAGTTTTGGGGAAACAACGCGCATGATGGATTCAAAGGCGTGCCGTAGGCATAGGATCCCGCTTCACATGACTCAGTAAACGCACATGGCAATCTAAATTTAATTTAATTTAATTAATTAATTAAATTT
>NW_014577103.1:195543-197516 GCF_000485595.1 Priapulus caudatus | reverse complement strand
CGCGCGCGCGCGCGCGCCTCCTCCCCCCCCTGTACACGCCCCTGATGTAACAGCAGCAGTTTGCTCGTCACAAATTGTCATCTGCGCACTGCCGCTGTAGCGTGCTATACTTCCCCCTATGCCAAACGCCCCCCCCTTTTTTTACATTGCGCATGGGCCGTCGCCATCCTGACGCAGTCTGAAGTGAGCATTGATTGGTGCGATGATGTATGTGTGTGTATGTGTTTGTGTGTGTGTAAGGAGCGAGTTTGCGGCACGCGGCAAGTAGACGTTTATAACGAGGGATAATGGAGAGATGGTCGTGCGTGAATAGCTCTAGCTAGGCTGCTGCTGCTGCTGCTGCCTGCACACACGGTCGCGTGCGTGCGTGCGACGATCAACAGTGGCCCGTTGTTGCGTGTGTGTGTGTGTGCTTGCGCGTGGCCAAATACGACGGACCATACAAGCTGCAGTGTTTGATGATATATGTGATGGAGCCATCGCGTGTGCGTCGGCAGCGTTGTTGAATTCTCACACACACGCGCGTGTATGTGTGCATGTGCCTGCTTGGCCGAATACGATACATATGCTGCAGTGTTGGTTGATATGTGTGGCATCGCGCCTGCGTGTAGCCAGCGTGGTTGAATTCTCACACGCGCGCGCGTGTATTGTACGTACCCGCGTACGTATGTGTGTTGTAATGCGAAATTGCACGTATACTATACGAAGAAGATAGCGTAGTCGTACGCCAGTAAGTAGAGAGAGTGAGTTACGACATCTGTGAGGAGTGGGAGCAACTCCGCAGGCAGAGAGAGAGAGAGAGAGAGAGAGAGAGAGAGAGAGAGAGAGAGAGAGAGAGAGAGAGAGAGAGAGAGAGAATATCCTGCCTCCATTGCTTGTCTAGTATTGTCGTACTTGTGGTAGCAGGTATGGTTTTGGGCAGCAAGACCGCATACAATTGTATTCGTGTACAACTGTGTACAACTTGTGTGCGGGTGTGTTGTGCAATTGTGTACTATTGTGTGCAGATGTGTCCAACTGTGTACGTCTTGTGTGCAATTGTGTACAACTGTGTACAATTGTGTACAACTGTGTACAACTGTGTACAATTGTATGCAGCTGTGTACAATTGTGTACAATTGTATGCGACTGTGTATACACAACTGTGTACGTATTGTGTGCAGATTTGTACAATTATGTACAACTGTGTACAACTGTGTACAATTGTATGCAGCTGTGTACAATTGTGTACAATTGTATGCGACTGTGTATACACAACTGTGTACGTATTGTGTGCAGATTTGTACAATTGTGTACAACTGTGTACAATTGTGTACAACTGTGTACAATTGTGTACAATTATATGCAGTCTTTCGTGCTCGCATGCGAAGTGCTAAACCAATAAATTGCGCCCTAAATATTTTTTATCTAATTCTAAACACAATTGTAATCCAACGCTGTGCTAGAATAGTATATCAGATAATACAATTTTTAGGGCACAATTTGTTGGTCTAGCAAAGTGCTTTAGAGAATAACAGTTATATAGCGTTATTAACTCTACCCGTGTAGCGAGGGCTTCACTGCATCGCATTCACACCCATCCACGTGGCAGAGTGAAGGGAGACGGGTGGACAGAGTTATAATATTTATGGTGCTATATGTGTAGATGTAGTAAAGGCTTATGTGAGAGCAATGACAGCTGATTTAACACCCATGCTGCGCTTGGGAGATGTATTAACCATAGATATGTGTAGCGGTGTGCGCGTGTATAGGGAATGGTTTCTGTGGGGGCAATGACAGGTGATTCAATACCCATGCTGCGCTTGGGAGGTATATATATATTAACCATAGATATGTGTATGTGTGTGCGCGTGTATAAGGAATGGTTTCTGTGGGGGCAATGACAGGTGATTCAATACCCATGCTGCGCTTGGGAGGTATATATATATTAACCATAGATATGTGTATGTGTGTGCGCGTGTATAAGGAATGGG
>NW_014577103.1:189410-194911 GCF_000485595.1 Priapulus caudatus | reverse complement strand
TATGGTGACACTATGGTAACTTACACTATGGTAACACTATGGTAACACTATGGTAACACTATGGTAACACTATGATAACACTATGGTAACACTATGATAACACTATGATAACACTATGGTAACACTATGGTAACTTACACTATGGTAACACTATGGTAACACTATGGTAACACTATGGTAACACTATGGTAACACTATGGTAACACTATGGTAACACTATGGTAACACTATGGTAACACTATGGTAACACTATGATAACACTATGGTAACACTATGGTGNTCGCTCTCTTCTCTCTCTCTCTCTCTCTTCTCTTCTTTCTCTTCTCTCTCTCTCTCTCTCTCTCTGTTCTCTCTGCTCTGTTCTCTGTCTGCTCATCTGTCTCTCGCCTCTCATCTACTCTCATGCTCTCTCTCTCTCTTCTCTCTGTCTTTCGTCTCTCTCGTCATCTCTCTCTCTTCTCTCTCTCTCTCTCTCTCGTCTCCTACTCTTCTCGGCTCTCCTCTCTTCTGTTCTTTCTCGTTGCTTCTCTTTCCTTACTCTCAATTCACATCTCGCTCGCTCCTGCTCACACACACTCTCTCTCGCCTTCTCTCTCTCTCTCATCTCTCACTCTCTGCTCTCCTCTCTCAACTCCTCTCTCTCTCTCTCACCCACACACATCGTCTCTCTTATCTCTCCACACTCACTCTCTTCCTCTCTCTTCTTCTCTCACTCTCTCTCGTCTCTCTCTCACACGACACACCGACCTCCCTCTCTCTCTCTCTCTCTACTCACTCTCTCTCTCTCTCACTCTCTCTCGCTCTCCTCCACACACCACATCTCTCTCCTCTCTCTTCTCACGCACAGCTCTCTCATCTCTCTCTCTCACACACACTCTTCTCTCTCTCTCTCTCTCTCTCTCGTGTCTCTCCCTCACGTCTCTCGTCTCTCTTCTCTCTCGTCTCTCTCTCTCTCTCTCTCTCTCACGGCGTCTCTCTGCGTTTTCTCTCTCTTCTTCTCGTCACTGCACTCTCGCTCGCTCTCTCACCACACACATCTCTCTCGGCTCTTCTCTCTCTCCTCTCTCTCTCATCTCTCGTCTCTTCTTCTCCTCTCATCTCTTCCTCTACCAGCACACTTCTCTATCGCCTCTCTCTTCTCTCTCTCCTCTCTCACACACACATCCCTCATCTTCTCTCTCACATTCTCTCTCTCGTTCTCTCATCTCTCCTCTTCCTGCTTCTCTCTCTCACACACTACACACTCTCTCGTCTCTCTCACACACCACCACGTCTCCCTTCTCTCCATTGCTCTCTACGTCTCTCACTCTTTCTCATCTCTCTCTCTCACTCGTCTCTCTCTCCTTCATCACCACACACTCTCGTCTCTCTCGTCAGCACACACTTTCTCTCTCTCTCTCTCCTCTCTCACACACTCTCTCTCTCTCTCTCTCTCTGTCTCTCTCAACTCTCTCTCTCTCCGTCTCTCTACCTTCTCTCTCACTCTACTCTCTCTTCTCTCTCTCTCTTTCTCTTTCTCTGCTCGCCTCTCCTCTCTCTTCTCTCTCTTCTCTTCTCTCTCTCTCTCTGCCTCTCCTCTGTTTCCTCGTCTGTCTGTCTCCATTCACTCTCATCTCCCTCTCTCTTTTCTCTACATTACGAGAGGCACTATCCATGTCCTCTCTCTCTCTTTCTCTCTCATATCCCTCTCTCCTCCTCTCCCTCCTCTGCTCTCTCTTCTCTCTATCCCTCTTCTTCGCTCTGTTCTTTCCTCTTCTCTTTCTCTCCTCACGTGCACTCCATCCGCCTCTCTTCTCTCACACACACTCCTTCTCTCGCATCTCCTCTTCTCTCTCACTCTCTCTCTCTCATCTCACTCGTCTCTCCACACACACACACACACCTCTCTCTCTTACTCATCTCTCTCCTCTCATCTCTCTCTCTCTCTCTCACACACATCACACTAACCAGCACACTCTCCTATCTCGCTCTCTCTCCTCTCTCTTCTTCTCTCTCTCTCTCTTCACACACACACACTCTCTCCTTCTCTCTCTCTCTCTGCTCTCTCCTCTCTCTCTCTTCTCTCACACACTCTCTGCTCCTTCTTATACACACCTCCTACATTATCGCCTCATCTCAACAAACCACGCTCTCCCCTACTTCCTCTCTCTCTTGTCTCTCTGTCACTCTCCGTGCCTCTCTCCTGCACTCTCTCGTCTCTCTCTCTATTCGTCTTCCTCTCTCTCTTACTCTCTCTCATCCAAGTATCATCATATGTTTGCATCAAGGGCATGCGCTCTGAAATTTCATCGGTCAGACTGTATTTGTTCAGCTACACCCTAGTCTCTCAGCCTACACACACACCTCCTCTTCTCTATTCCTGCTACTCTTTCTACATCCTGAACATGCTTCTACGCTTCCTCTCTCCCTACCACTGCTCTATCGCGCTCTGCCTTCCATACTTCTCTACACATACACTCATCGTTCTACATACACCCTGACATCTCTCTTATTCACCCCTCCTCTCTTTTCTCTCTCTCTCTCTCTCCTCCTTCATCAGCCTCTCGTTACCTCACTTACCTCAGCCACTCCCAGCTACACACTCTACCATCTACGTCTCTCTGCATCATCCCAATGTATCCAACTCTCTCCTCGGCCGTTCGCGCTCGGCTGAGACATTCATTCGTCACTCATCTGCTCTCAGTAATTTAGGTACCATCTCACTGGCTCTCTCTATCTTCTCGTCGCTCTTTACCCGATCCCAAGTCCTCTATACGCTCCTGTCCTCGTCTCCTTCTCCTCTCTCTCTTCTCTCTCTCTCGGTTCCACCTACTGCTCTCTACCTGTGTCTCTCTCGCTGCGCTCGTACCCTAACTTTACAACCATTACTACGTTCTACTCGCGAGAGAGAGCGAGAGAGGGAGAGAGATGTCCGGTGCTGTACGACTGACTGTTGGAGGTAGACTGCAAGAATCGATAGGCGACAGATCTTCTTGTAGGAAATAGATTAAGTGGAGGATCCCGTCTCGCGCATACTTCCTATAAGCCTTTGTGACTCCCTCGCCGTCCTTCGACCCCGCCACCAACAGTTGCCGAGGATGTTACGTATATCCGAATGGCTTCCCTGGTCATTTGCCACCGCTTTAGGGCGTGCTAACGCAGTCGTGGTGCTAAGTGTCCATACAGCTCGAACTTCACTCTGCCGCCCATGCAGCTCCTTGCTCGGTGTTTACAGAGTAGGATGACAGGGTGCGTGGGTCTGACTGTATGGTTATGGGTGGCGTTGTAGGGTCTGTGTGAATGGAGTAGATCTGTAGGTCCCTCTCTCTCTCTCTCTCTCTNCCTCTCCCTCTCCCTCCCTCTCTCCCTCTCCTTCCCTCTCTCCCTCTCCCCCCTCTCCCTCTCCCTTCCTTTCTCCCTCTCCTTCCCTCTCTCCCTCTCCCCCTCTCCCTCTCCCTCCCTCTCTCCCTCTCCCGCCTCTCCCACCCCTCTCTCTCTATTCATGTACTGCCGAATGTTATCATTATGGGAGCGAGTAATCGTGGCAAATTAGCCAGCGATGAGCGTTCTCTGCCGCGATATGAACAGCACTTAAAACGAATTTTATGCTCGACTGACGTCACGTGAAAGTCTTCATTATATGCAGGGAGGGGGAGGGGGAGGGGAGGGGGGACACAATCCTCCACACGCACGGTGAAGAAGTGTTAAATTGCATGCCTGCTGAGATGGGGGGAGGGAGGCCAGGGGGAGGGGGAGAAGTCAGTCCTCCGCTAGTTATGACATAACAGCGTTCGTAAGACAAGTTAACAGGAATTCTAATAGATACAATAATGTAATCCTTCCGTGTCGGGTAGTAGTGTAATCCTACTCTATTAATAATACATAGTAACCGTGTCGGGTAGTAGTGCAATCCTACTCTGTTAATAATACATAGTAACCGTGTCGGGTAGTAGTGTAATCCTACTCAGTTAATAATACATAGTAACCGTGTCGGGTAGTAGTGTAATCCTACTCTGTTAATAATACATAGTAACGGAAGTGAATAATAATAGATTATTATAATAGATTATTGTAATAGATTATTATAATAAATGATTATAATAGATTATTGTTCACTCCTGATAATAACATAAGCATAATAATACCTAATAATAAGTATTATTTATTAGCTGTTGGTTACATTATCGTTTCTAGTATTCTGAGTCTGATCGTGGAAAATCGTTCCTGCTGTCCGTTTGCCTTCTAGTTCTGCCTCCGCTGCCGGTCTATTCGCTCGCCTTAAATTTGGATTATGACAGCTATTGCTGGCCTTGGCATATCTCCACCGGTGTAACCCCTTCGCTCCCGTTACAGGGGTTCTTGTATCGTGAGTGTGGAGGCTACATAGGTAGAGCAAGCCTTGGCAAACCTCGAGGACTAAAATCAGTGGTTTCGCGACCTGTGGACCCTAATTATCATGAATATTCATAAAGCTGGGCCAGGGTTAGCAGTTTATTGAGCAATAGAGTGAAGCTATATAGTTGTGTCATTGCGTTTTGTTGTGTCATAGAGTTGTGTCATTGTGTTGTGTTGTGTCATAGAGTTGTGTCATAACACTATGGTAACACTATGGTGACACTATGGTAACTTACACTATGGTGACACTATGGTGACACTATGATAACTTACACTATGGTTACACTATGGTAACTTATTACACTTATCCTAGGGGGGGGGGCAGTGGCGGATCCAGGATTTTAAGGAGGGGGTTAGAAGCAGGTGGGGGTCTGGGGGTCCTCCCCACAGAAAACTTTGAAAAGGTAGATCGCAGGAGATGGTATTTGAGGCACTTTTGAGTACATGTACAGCCTTCATTCTGTCTACGACAATTCTCTTTTAGTAGAACAATTTATTTTTTTAAGTTTGCTCCAAAATCTAGGGGGTCAGCTGTCCCCTTGCCCCCCGCAGGCTACGGACCTGGCCATGGTTGGCGATGAACGCATGTCATTTACCTAGTCTTCTATATTTGGCTCAATCGCTTCACTAGTATCTGCTTTGTGCTGTGTAGCCCCCCACTGGGATTGGACACCGTATACATTATAGTAATTGGTTTCTTCATAATAACATGTAGATTCGCACCATTTAGTTAAACCGAAAACCAAAACGTATTGTGGGAGCTAGCCAGTACTACGGGGAAGAAAGAAACCCAGGCAGATAATGTGGTTTTCTAGTCTCTACGTTTGAACTTTGATGTTTTTTCTCAATTCAATTCCCTCCCTCTCTTAGTAAAACAATGCAATTTACTGCTTGCTACTACTGTCCAGTGTGTATGTGGAAGATAGTCCACGCTGTATATCCCTCCCTCTCTCTCTTCCTCCCTCCCTTCGTTCGTCCCTCCTTCTCTCCCTCTCTCCCTCCCTCCCTCCCTCCCTCTCTTCCTTCGTCCCTCCCTCCCTTCCTTCGTCCCTCCCTCTCTCCCTCCCTTCCTTCCTTCGTCTCTCCCTCCCTTCCTTCGTCCTTCCCTCTCTCCCTCCCTTCCTTCC
>NW_014577103.1:168357-189276 GCF_000485595.1 Priapulus caudatus | reverse complement strand
GTCATTGCGTTGTGTCATTGTGTTGTGTCATAGAGTTGTGTCATTGTGTTGTGTCATTGTGTTGTGTCATAGAGTTGTGTTATTGTGTTGTGTCATAGAGTTGTGGCATTGTGTTGTGTCATAGAGTTATGTCATTGTGTTGTGTCCTAGAGTTGTGTCATTGCGTTGTGTCATTGTGTTGTGTCATAGAGTTGTGTCATTGTGTTGTGTCATTGTGTTGTGTCATAGAGTTATGTCATTGTGTTGTGTTGTGTCATTGTGTTGTGTTGTGTCATAGAGTTGTGTTATTGTGTTGTGTCATTGTGTTGTGTCATTGTGTTGTGTTGTGTCATAGAGTTATGTCATTGTGTTGTGTCATTGTGTTGTGTCATTGTGTTGTGTTGTGTCATAGAGTTATGTCATTGTGTTGTGTCATTGTGTTGTGTTGTGTCATAGAGTTATGTCATTGTGTTGTGTCATTGTGTTGTGTCATTGTGTTGTGTCATAGAGTTATGTCATTGTGTTGTGTCATTGTGTTGTGTCATTGTGTTGTGTCATAGAGTTATGTCATTGTGTTGTGTCATTGTGTTGTGTCATTGTGTGTAATAGATTCAAAATAAGAGAGAGTTGTCTGTATAGAGTATGTGAGGAGGTTGCTGGCGGTTGCAGACTTGCTACTGCTACTGGGAGAGAAGAGGGGAGAGGGGGAGGAGAATGAATTAGCTGATGTAGCAGTAGCTGATGTAGCAACAAAAAATAGCTGAGGGGAGGGGCGTGCTTGGAGGCAGGCGCGAGGCAGAGAGGCCGCTCGGGGAGCTCCCCCCACCCCCGGGGAGCACTCCCCACCCCCGGAGAGCAACCCCCCCACCCCCGGAGCAAGAGGAATATTACGTTGCTGTCCGTAGAGCATAATTCATAGATGAAGGCGGAGGCATCAGTAGCTGATGTAGCAGTAGCTGATGTAGCAGTAGCTGATGTAGCAGGAGCAGTATAGCTGATGTAGCAGGAGCAGTAGCTAATGTAGCAGTAGCTGATGTAGCAGTAGCTGATGTAGCAGGAGCAGTAGCTGATGTAGCAGGCAGGAGCAGTAGCTAATGTAGCAGTAGGTGATGTAGCAGGAGCAGTGCTACATCAGCTACTGCTACATCAGCTACTGATGCTGCTACATTAGCGTGGAGGAAGTATCGTCAGATGCCACCCACTTACTGCGAACGCTTGCTTAATGCCTCATCGAGTCTTTAACAGGCAATTACCGCCCGCAGCACCCTTCGTCTTCATTCTATTGCTCGCATTGTGATCTGCATTCAGATAGACACCTGTCTTGTCATATATTCTATACATCGGGTGATGAATGAATATCGGCTAGTGTTCTGATGTAATGAGGGGACGTGAGGATTTACTGCTTTGAGTATGTGAGGCATTGCCGATGGGGTGGCGTGTGTACGTTTTCTTTGCGATGCGCACTGCGATTGATTTACTCCGTGGGGGGGGGGAGTGGAGTGGCGGCGCGATTGGTTTTTTGGCGTATCTAAATCGTATGCAATCTAGTATATGATTGTGTTGAATTGCACTTAATTAGATGAGTGTGACTACAACCGTGAACGCGCACGCACGCACGCATGCAGGCACGCAGGCACGCACGCACGCACGCAGAAAAGTTATATATATATATCAGGAGTAGATAAAGGGAAATCCCTTTATCTACTCCTGATATATATCCTTCTGATATGTCCATATACCACCTGGCTAGTGTTTTTTTTGTGCCACACTGTTTTTTTCGCACTGTCATATTGCTCGTGCCGTCTCTTTCAGCTGCTGAAAAGAAAATGCCGTGCCTCTCTCGGTAATAGTTTTAGAGCGCCTGCTGCCGCTGCAGCTGCTGCTGCTGCTGCTGCTGCTGCAATGTTTGTTCAGACTGGCTCTTGTACGTGACTGACTCTGACATCTTGTAAAAACTTCCTGTATAGCCTTCATATATACATACCTTCAGCCCGTAAGGAAACATGAGGGAGGAGTTTGCGGCGGCAACGACAACGCTCCGTACCGGAGTGCTCGGCTTCATTTATATGTGCTTGTTTGTGACAGCCAGCCGAGATCGCAACATCAACGAAGGTAGGTCTCGTATCGTTGTTCTGTGTTCACAGCATAGAAGTTATGGAGATCATCTAGAAAGACATACCGTATTTACTCGTGTATAACTCGTACTTTTTTTGTACACAACTTCAATAAAAAAAAAATCACAGGTTCGACTTATACACGAGGCCGAGAAATCTTGTTATTGTACCAATGATTGTATCACCTTTTCAAGGCAAAATATGGGGTGCGAGTTGTACACGAATGTTAGTTAATCACGAGTAAATACGGTAATCTACCTAGTATTATTTCTATGGTATGTGGTCTGTGAACGAACGCATGTAATGTTACTTACGTATGCGCATGTTGTTGGGCGTCGTTCATATGTCGTTGTATATGTCGTTGCATATGTCGTTATATAATATGTCGTTGCATATGTCGTTATATAATATGTCGTTGCATATGTCGTTGCATATGTCGTTGCATATGTCATTGCATATGTTGTTGCATATGTCGTTGCATATGTGCAGGGGTGAGTAAATGACCAATTTGTCATTATTCACTCCTGATCTGTGTTAGGTCGGTGTTCTTCCCCTGAAATGTGTGCTGTGAAGAGAAGTGTAACTATTATTATAACGTGTATAATGTTAATATGCGTACAAACTAATACATAAAATGTAAAATAGTGCATGGGAATATTACGTATAAACAAGTAATGTTGAATAATGCTACAGTTGTGGGGCTTCATGTAATGGACTTGTATTTTTGTCGACTTTATATTTCGACTGATCAATATCAGTAACCACGTTCATTAATCACAGTTCATAAGATGCCAGCCTCCATCCAAGTCCGAGGCTCGTTTTTGAAGTTACTGTGAAGAATAAATAGCAGTTATCTTTACTTTAGTTTTAACACCCTATCTTTAACAATCCGCCAAAACATTCAAGAAATTATACAAATAAAAGGGCAATTGCTGTGATGAGTAAATTCACCACTTTTCAGAGATGTTCCGGAAATGCAAATGTGAGCCACTGTAGGTTTTCTACACAATTTTATAGTTATCAAGCTAATCAGGCACTCAAATTCTGTGTTGCGGTTTTACGCATTAAACTACCCCAGACGTTTCCTCTGACAAAATTCTAGAAATGCCACCGGATCTCGTCGTAATGCACTGTGTAAAACTTCAAAACCATCAAAGCTCGTCAGCGATTTCCCTTGCCTAATTACACAAGTCCATTTTCGATTCGATGCACAAAAATGTAAAGAGCGCGCGCTAGTTTAGTGCTATCCATTTTGTCGTTCGTTTTTGTTGGCAATTTGCTCGTAAACCAAGAATTTGTGTCGGCAATTGTCAAATCCCCCCCCCCCTCTGGAAAATAGTCAAGCTAATGCAACCAATTAACCAATTGCCAACAAGGGACGCTCTCCCACCCACACTCTCTCACCCTCTCTCTCTCTCTCTCTCTCTCTCTCTCTCTCTCTCTCTCTCTCCGTCTCTCGTCTCTCTCATCTCTCCTCTCTCACCCTCTCTCTCTCTCTCTCTCTATCTCCCTCTCTCTCCTCCCCCTCTCTCTCTCTTTCTCTCGCTCTCTCTCTCTCTCGTCTTCTTTCTCTGCTCTCGTCTCTCGTCTCTCTCTCTCTCTCTCTCTCTCCTCTCTCTCTCTTCTTTCTCTCCCTCTTCTCTCTCTCTCTCTCTCTCTTCTCTCTCGCTCTCTCTCTCTCTTTTCTCTCCTCTCTTTCCCTCTCTCTCTCCCTCAACCTCTTCTCTCTCTCTTTCTCTCTCTCTCTCTCTCTCTCCTCTTCTCTCTCTCTCTCTCTCTCTCCCTCTCTCTCTCCCTTCACTTTCTCTCTCTCTCTCTCTTTCTCTCTCTCTTTCTCTCCCTCCCTCTCTCTCTTCCTTTCTCTTTCTCTCTCCTTTCTCCCTCTCTCTCTCCCTCACTCTCTCTCTCTCTCTCTCTCTCTCTCTCTCTCTCTCTCTCTCTCTCTCTCTCTCTCTCATCTTCTCCTTCTCTCTCTCTCTTCTGCTCTCTCTCTCCTCTCTCTCTCTACTCCCTCTCTCATCTCCCTCACTCTCTCTCTCTCTCTCTTTCTCTCTCTCTCTCTCTCTCTCTCTTCTTTTTCCCTCTTTGTTTTTTTTTTTTTATTCTCTTTTTCTCCCCTTCTCTCTCTCCCCTCTCTCTCCCCTCTCTCCCTCTCTCCCCTCTCTCTCCCCTCTATCTCTCTCTCCCTTTCTTCCTCTGCATGCGGTGCGACAATATAAATATACGTTCGCGAGTTTCTCTAGTGAGAGCGGCTATAACATTACACTGTCGAACAATCCAGTGAAAGGAATGCCAGCGAAGTGAATGAATCTGCATTTCTGAGCCCGCTACGAAAGTACAGCCCTATTGATTTTCAAACACAACCGCAGCCTACTGTACGCGTTTCTTCTCACACAGGAATATTCCCGTCGATCTCCACTGGTCTCGATCTTCCTGGTCCGTTTTCTCTGTACCAAACCCATATGTATATATATATACTATATAATATATATCTACAAGGTTCGTCACGGTCTCGTATATATAATCAGTGTCGCATCTTGCTTGGTGAAGCCATCTCGTCTGGCTCTGACCATTGTTTCCGCGTCATTGCTCTCATCTCAAAGGACCCATTCGAATGTAGTTTATTTGCTTCCCGTCTTCATAAAGTCCCTCGACTTTGAAGACTAATATTACGAGTTGCGAGGTCCGTAATTCCTTATTAGAACTTGCTGCCATCATCTATAGTAAACGATGACATTAATACACTCTTTGCTGCTGTTCGCAGTGGCGATCTAGCGAGTTGATCGACGTCAAACTCGTGTCTTCATTATAGTCCTCTGCACTCTGATTCTGTTACTTAACGAGTCAGCAAAGCTATGTTCTTCCCGTTATCATTACGATTCAGAGCAGCATTCTCCCGTTGATCATTACGAGTCAGAGCAGCATGTTTTACCCGTTATCATACAGTTCAGAGAGCTATGTTCTTCCCGTATCATTACGAGCTTCAGATAGCCTATGTTCTTCGTATCATACTATCAGAGAGCTGAATTTTCTCCCGTTATATATACAGTCAGAGAGCCTATGTTCTTCCCTTATCATAGCGAGTTCAGAAAGCTATGTTCTTACCTTATCATACATCATTTTATGAGCCATGTTCTTCCGTTATCATACGAGTCAGAAGTAGCTATGTTCTTCTCGTTGATTCCATAGCAGTTCAGAGAGCCTATGTCTTCACCTATCATTTACGAGTTCAAGCAGCTATGTTCTTCCTTTATCATACGAGTTCAGAGACCCTATGTTCTTCCCTGTTATCAATTACGAGTCAGAAGCTATGTTCTTCCCGTTATCATTACGAGTTCAGAGAGCTCTATGTTCTTCCCGCTTATCATACGATTCAGAGAGCTATGTTCTTCCCGTTATCATTACGAGTTCGACGAAGCCTATGTTTCTTCCCTTTATATTACGAGTCAAGAGGCATCCTTCTTCCCGCTTAATCATTACGAGTCAAGAGCTATTTTCTTCGTCGTTTATCATTACGCAGTAGAACGCTAGTTCTTCCCTTTAATCATTACCCGCATCACGAGAGCTATCTCTTCCCGTTTCATTATGCAGTTTAGAACTATGTTGCTTCGTTATCATTATAGTCAGAGAGCTATTTCTCCTTAGCATACGAGTCAGAGCAGCTATGTCTTTCCCCTATTATTACTATTATAACTATGTTCTTCCCTTATCATACGATGATCAGATACTAATGTTCTTCGCTTATCATACGACTTCAGGAGCTATGTTCTTCCCGCTTATACATACTAGTCAGAGAGCCTATATGCTTCTTCCCGTTATCATTACAGTTCAAGAGAGCTATGTTCTTCCGTTATCATACAGTTCAGAGAGCTATGTTCTTACGTTATTATTACGCAGTTTGAATCCTATTTCTCCGTTATCATTACGAGTTTATGAAGCTATGTTCTTCCCGTTATCATTACGAGTTCAGAGAGCTATGTTCTTCCCGTTTCATTTACGAGTTCAGCGAGCTATGTTCTTCCCGTTATCATTATGATTCAGAGAGCTATGTCTCTATCCCAGTTATCATTACGATCAGACAAGCCCTAATGCTTCTTGCCCTTATCATACAGTTCAGAGAGCTATGTTCTTCCCTATCATTACGAGTTCAGAGAGCTATGTTCTTCCCGTTATCATTACGAGTTCAGAAGCCATCTTCTTCCCGTTAATCATACGCATCACAGAGCCTAGCTTCTTCCCTTTTATCATACGAGTTCAGAGAGCTATGTTCTTCCCGTTATCATTAACGAGTTTCAGAGAGCCTATGTTCTTCCCGTTATCATTTACGAGTTCAGAGAGCTATGTTCTTCCCGTTATCATTACGAGTTAGAGCAGCTATGTTCTTCCCGTTATAATACGAGCTCAGAGACTAATGTTTATCCGTTATCATACGAAGTCAGATAGCATGTTCTTCCGTATTTATTACATTATGAAGCTATGTTCTTTCTCCTATCTTAGCGAGTTCAGAGAGCATGTTCTCCGTTATTATATCGCAGTTCAGCAGAGCTTATGTTCTTCCCTGTATTATTACAGAGTTATGAAGCTATTTCTTTCCCGTTATCATTACGCAGCTATCAAGCAGCTATGTTCTTCCCTTTATTATTACTCCAGTTCACAGAGCTTATGCTTCTTCCCTACTCATACGAGTTCAGAGAGCTATGTTACTCCCTTATCATTACAGTTCAGCAGAGCATGTTCTTCCCTTCATCATTTACGAGTTCAGAGAGCTATGCTTCTTCCCTTATCATACGCATTCAGACCACTATTTCTTCCTTATCAATTACTCAGGTTCAGAGACTATTTCTATCCCCGTTATCATTACGATGCATCAGAGAGTATTTCTTCCCTTAATCATGACGAGTTCAGAAGCTAGTTCTTCCCTTATTATACAGTCATGAAGCTATGTTCTTCCTTATTCACTTACGAGTCACGTCAAGCTATGTTCTTCCCGTTATTATTACTTCAGTTCAGCAGAGCTATGTTTCCCGTTATTATTACGATATGAACTATGTTCTTCCCTTATCATATAACGAGTCAGAAAAGCTATTCTTCCCGTTATTATACGAAGTTCAGATAGCATTTACTTCCCGTTCTATCATTACGAGTTCAGGAAGCTATGTTCTTCCCGTTATCATTACGAGTTCAGAGAGCTATGTTCTTCCCGTTATCATTACGAGTTCAGAGAGCTATGTTCTTCCCGTTATCATTACGAGTTCAGAGACGCCTATTCTTCCCTTATCATACGATTCAGCAAGCTATGCTTCTTCCGTTATCCATTACGAGTTCAGACCAGCTATGTTCTTCCCGTTATCATTACTGAGTTCAAGCAGCCTATGTTCTTCCCGTATTATTACGCAGTCAGCAGACTATGTTCTTCCCTTTATTATACGATTATGAACAAATTTCTTCCCGTTATCATACGAGTTTCAGAGACACTATGTTCTTCCCGCTTATATTACGAGTCAGAGAAGCTATAGTTCTTACCCGTATATCATACGCAGTAGAGAGTCCTATGTTCTTCCGTTATCATTTACGTATCAGAAGAGCCCTATTCTTCCCTATCATTACGATTTCAAGAGCTATTTTCTTCCCGTTATCATTACGAGTTCACGAGACTATTTTCTTCCCCTTATCATACAGGTCAGAAGCTATGTTCTTCCCGTATCATACGCAATTCAGAGAGCTATGTCTTCCCTTATCTATTACCAGCTTCAGAGAGCTATGTTCTTTCCGTTATTATACGGATCACGAGAGCTAATTTCTTCCCTTGTATCATACGTATTATGAAGCCTATTCTTCCCGTTATCATTATGAGTTATGAAGCTATGTTCTTCCCGCGTCCGCAGATTGTGATGATTCAGAGAAAATGAAGAAGAATTATCATTACGAGTTCAGAGAGCTTCTAATAACAATAACAATAATAATAATAATAATAATAACAATACACAATAACAATAATTGGGTTATTTGTTAGACAATAGGTACGAGTACCTCAAAACCGAAATTGAAATTTATGTTAAAAGTATTTGGTATTTGGTGAAATAAATCCGGAGCCCGTTGTCAGAAACAAAATTAATCTTAGGATTAAAATTAATCTTAGCATGAACATTAATCTTAACAATATATAACATTAACGTTAATCTTAGCATGAACATTAATATTAGCATGAACATTAATCTTAGCATGAACATTAATCTTAGCATGAACTTTAATCTTAACATGAACATTAACATTTCCTCGTAGACCGGACCTCTATACACTATGTATGAGAAACTCGTAACTTTACCATCGATCTGTCAACAGTCTAAAGTTATTATATGGCGAATGTTAAGCCTAATTTTGGTTCTGATAACAGGCCCGCGGACTATATATTGGCAGAATTAAGATAACCAACCAACCATATATCCATATATCCAATTGGTTATACTACGTACGTGGGTTTAATGTCGTGGTGACAATCGCTATACTATATAGCTTCAGTTAGCTTTCTTGAAATGATAATCTAACGACAGCTCAAGCATATTTGTTAAAATCTATCTACGAGGTTTGGGTGAAGGCGCGTCGTGTACGAATGTATGGTTAACAAAATTGTTGCGCCTCGCATGTTGAATAATTGATCACTAGGCCAGCAATTACCACGTGCGAATTTACCGAGAAACACTGTAGTCGGTAAGGCAACAGTGTTGCATTTCTACCTGCATTTGTTTAGAGGTGAATTATATTGTATCTTTATGTAATATACAGTGAGTTATACACCATCTTGACCTGGTTAGAGGGAACAACTGAAACACATACTATACTAAATAAAAGAAGTAATTAGTAATTCGTGTATTCATTTCATAGAGGGAACATGCAGTTTGAACATATACTATATTGAATGTAGTTAATTAGCATATTCAGTTGAATTAACAGCATTGTCATTCGATGCAGATGGGTGCTGCATTTTAGCGTGGAATCATATATTATTAGCAGAGCCAGTAAGCGAAGACCATTCCGATACGTTTTCTAAACCAGTAAATGTGCAAGCATGCAGTGTCGGAGCGGCAGGCATTTTTAACCGAAATCTGCTGCGAGTTAGGAGATCAGCTTTAGGAAAAGTTTATCCTAATTGATCCATTCCTATTGGAGTTTTGAGGTATCCTTCCTGGATATGTTATCAAACCTATTCAGTGTGCACGCTCACGGCAACTTTTGAGTTTCTAACTTTTTTGCTGAAAATTTCGAATTCGGCTTCAGAATTTCATTTACCCTAATTATATTCATCCTACATCATCTTCCCTGCTCGCTTAAAGAGTTTTTAGTAGCAAAAAGAGGCTGCACTGTCGAGATAGAGATTGATTTATGATATATAGTAACCGAGATATGAGGATGAGAAATTGCACTTTGAGTTTTAAGGGAGAGGGTGCCATCGACTGGACGTAATAGGGATTTTATTCGAAATTAAATTTTTTATCTCCCATGACGCAAACGATCGGCGACGACTTATAAATTAGGTTTGAAGCAATTAACGAATTTAATTAATAAATTGAGTATTCATTAAAAAAATTGAAGGGGATAATGACAAGCAAAGCGTTGTTCACAGCACATTACACCGTGGAACCCCTGCTAAGTCCTGCGTGTTAAGTTTGCATGCGTCAAAACGCCGAGAGACCAAAATTGTTAAATAATTTGGCATCGTGAACGTGTAAATTCACGTTATGGAAAATTTATTATTGGCATACAATTTACAAAATCTCTCTCTTTCCGTGTGTGTATCACGGTACGTACCATATCATGACTTACGTATCGAGCTACGTTTTGTATCGTGACCCTAGTGTATCGTTACACCTATAATACAAACAAACAAACTACAAACAAACAAACAAACAAACAAACGACAAACAAACAAAGTTCGAGACCATTCATTCACTGCACTTGACACGTCTCACATCCACCGGCTGAAGTTCGCATCCAGCGAAAGTGTTATATACCATATAATCAGACCGAGTGCTCGGAAGCACTTACTGACAGATTGTCTGAAGAACTGAGAGATTGTCAAAGGTCTAAAGGGGTCGGTTTGTGTCACCACGATAATGGTCCTTTTCAAAAATCAATCGGTATTCGGGTCTGATTCACACAACTGCAGTTTAAGAACTCGGTGACTGAAAGTCAACAAAGAGTCAGAGAGTAAGACATCCTCATTCTTTCTCCCCACACACACACACATACATACATACACGCACACGCCAAACGCAAACGCACACCACACACAAACACACACACAACACACAACACACACACACCACACACACACACCACACGCAGACGCAGACAGACACAACACACACGACATACATAATACTCATATAACATACATACATCACGATACGCAAAACGCAACACCACAAAACCGCGCTCGCACACACACACACACACACACACACACACACACACACACACACACACACACACACACACACACACAAGTTCAGAGGCAGCGAAAGAGTAAGAGAATGAGTCAGTCTCATTCTTCCCCCCACCCCTCACCATTCTCCGCCATTTAATCAGACAAAGTGTTCCGATATATGTATGCTAGCGGATTGCGTAAAGAGGCTGAGGGGAGAAGTACAGATCGCGTGGCATTTTGCGTTGCTGAGATAATAGTCGTTGTAAAAGTCAATTAGTATACAGTGTGATTTACGCAATTCTAGTTTCATTAGAGCCCAACTGTAGTTTGATGACTCGGTAACGATTAGTAATCGCTGTTATAAAGGACGACATGCAAATAGTAGCAATAAAACAAATGATTTTTTTTTTCTGTGGAAAGTTAAAAAGAAATTCAACTGCATTTCACAAATATTTGCATTTTTACTGCATAAACTGCATATCTACTGTATATTATTCATTTCTACAATATTTCGAAGATTCCATGGATATTCACGAGAGAGGTTAATAGATGTATGATAGATAATATATGTTTATTATTGCTAGCCTATTCTGAACACGCGTTTCTACCATCTCTGTATCGTGTGACAAATTCCAATTTCGGTACATTAATTGCAACACTAAATCGTAGCTTGCGCCTTGTGCAGTTATAGTGTTTTTATTGCGGGTAAACTATGATGTAATTAATAGAGTAATTACAACCAGTTTTTATTCCCTTTTATAAAATATGCCAACCAACTTACCAACTATAAATTATGCGCACGAAATGCATGTAAGAGTGTGGATCTGTCTTGTTTGTGATGTATTGTTTATCATCTAGTTGTGTTTACATTGCCTATATTGTGAGTAGTTAGTTCTCTTTTCTATAATGATTTCGTAATTGTTTTTAGAATAGTGATCTTTCCATGTTTGCTGTTATTGTAGAGAGTATCGGTGTAGCTAACTTAAGTCAATGATCTATTTATTGTCCATATCAGGACTTTCATAGTAACAATTTCTATAAAATTCCGTGTAGTAATATGCGTATTGTTTGTTGGTGATTTTGTTGGGTGTTATTTTGATTCGTATGAATATTAGTGTTTGCTATTTGATTCTGATGTTCCCTCGTGACGTGTTCTTTTATCTATCGTTTGTTTCTAGCGCCTGTTCCTTTCTCCGTCTATGTATATGCCATTTTATGTAACTTTTTACCAGCAAATTAAGGCCACAAGTTTGCTCTAACGCTGCTACAAACTGGTAACGTCGTGCTCAACGTCTTCTACGTACTATCAACGTTTTTGTAAACTTGCAGTACACGTCGCATGGTAGTCTTTGGTTCGCTCATTGTTTCCTAATGTGATTTAAGTTTGGCGGCATACGAATGGATGCTTTCTCTGTTCTCGTCTGCTTCTCGAATAGAAAATCGCGCGCGTAACCAATAATGAAAATCCGCTTACACTTAATCGTAGTTATATGAGCAGTAATGATGGCAGCTGGGAACGTTCTATGAATTATTCCCACGAATTGAAACGGCGGATTGAATCGAAATCCGCACAATATAAATCGAAATTCCGATAAAAGTTTATTGGAAAAGCGAGAAGCGGTTTCGTACGTAAGACGAATCGAGCGAGCACAACTGCCCTTAAATCCTTGACAGTTTCGTGTGGAAATGGTCTCTTTGTTGGCAGGGGGTGAATTATACAACAGTGGCTTCAGTAGAGCCGTCTCCAGGGCCGTAGCTAGCGGTGGAGGATTGGGGTTAGTGTTAGAGATGGGGGTCTGGATTAGGGTAAGGGTTAGAGTTGGGGTTGGGATTAGGGGAAGGGTTAGAGTTGGGGTTGGGATTAGGGGAAGGGTTAGAGTTGGGGTTTGGATTAGGGTAAGGGTTAGAGTTGGGGTTTGGATTAGGGGAAGGGTTAGAGTTGGGGTTGGGATTAGGGGAAGGGTTAGAGTTGGGGTTGGGATTAGGGGAAGGGTTAGAGTTGGGGTTGGGATTAGGGGAAGGGTTAGAGTTGGGGTTTGGATTAGGGTAAGGGTTAGAGTTGGGGTTGGGATTAGGGGAAGGGTTAGAGTTGGGGTTTGGATTAGGGTAAGGGTTAGAGTTGGGGTTTGGATTAGGGTAAGGGTTAGAGTTGGGGTTGGGATTAGGGGAAGGGTTAGAGTTGGGGTTGGGATTAGGGGAAGGGTTAGAGTTGGGGTTGGGATTAGGGGAAGGGTTAGAGTTGGGGTTGGGCTTGGGGTTAAAGTAAGGGTTTGGGTTAGGGTGAGGGTTAGGATTAGGGTGAGGGTTAGGGTTACTGTCAAGGTTATCCACCCAGAGAAAAAAGTAGATAACAGTACATGGTCAGTGGTGGTAGTTGTCCACACCCAGAAAAAACCTAGATAACAGTAAATGGTCAACGTCAGTCACCGTCTCATAACATGCCACGCACGTGGCTTTGCATCCCCCCACCACCAGGCAAAATGGGTTACGGATACGCTCCTAATATTGCATGGTGTATTCAGTTTCCCACAACAGAAGTGGACATCTACATAACTAACGATAGTTGCCACAAATATTAGCAGATAATATTGTTCTACATTTTAAGATTTGCTTGACTTGTCCCCCCTCCCGGATCAATATCGGTTAGCTATGCTATATATATATATATATATATATATATATATATATATGTAGCGTCCCTACTATATATATATATATATATATATACAGTTAAGCTACTGGTCGTTGTGAGCTGCATGCTTGTACAGGGCATGTAATTTTAATAGTCCGTGGTAACCTTTACTCGTCGTAAGCTGTCATTCGGTTATAATCGATCGATCGACCGTCTCCAGCTATTTAACCAACCGGACGGATGCCTGCGCCGGTCGTCGACGCGCGGATAGCTAATTAAGAAGTGTTAATTGTCAATGATGTCATGCAAGAGTAATCAAAGTTAATATTTAGACTGCGGTTGATTGCCGCGTTTTGTTAATTCACTCGCTCGACTTGGTTCCTGTCAGTTTAATTGCTCTACAAGATTCCCGCAAATTTACCCGCCCTACAGTATTCCCACGAATTCACTGGCTCTACCGTATTCTCACGAATTAATTCGCCCTACAGTATTGCCACAATTTCGCTCGCTTGCGGAATTCACTCGCCTTACTGTATTCCCGTGAATTCACTCACCTCAACCGAATTCCCCCCCCCCAAAAAAAATACACTCTCCCGACTGTATTCCCGCGAATTCACTCGAGACCCCCTCGTTCTTCCCCCTCGCAGGCGTCGAATGCAGCCGTGTGATTTACAGCGGCGACAGGATCGCTCCGGTGCACGGTAACTTCACCTCTCCCAGCTACCCGAACCCTTACCCACCGAACACGAAATGCACATACAGCTTCATCGGCAAGGGACGCGAGCGCGTGCAGATAAAGTTCGAGGACTTCAATCTCTACATGCCTGCCAACAACCATGAGTGAGTATTAAGATGCTTCGTTATTTCTTTGACTTTCTCTTTGCGTTTAGTATTTTGTGTGCATCAGTATAGGGTGCGTGCAGTAGAAATAGTAGACTGTAGTGGTGGTGGTCGTGGCAGGAGCAGCAGTAGCAGTAGTAGTAGTAGTAGCAGCAGCAGTAGTAGCAGCAGCAGTAGTAGCAGCAGTAGCAGCAGCCGTAGTAGTAGTAGCAGCCGTAGCAACAGCAACAATAATAACAACAACAGCAGCAGTAGCAACAGTAGCAGCAACAGTTGCAGCAGCAGTAGCAACAAGAGCAACAGCAGCAACAACAACAATAATGACAACAACAGCAGCAGTAGCAACAGCAGTAGCAACAGTAGCAGCAGCAGTAGCAGCAGCAGCAATAACAACAGCAGCCACAGCAGCAACAGGAGTAGCAGCAGCAGCAATAACAACAGCAGCAACAGTAGCAGCAATAGCAGCAATAACAGCGAGCCAGCAACAGCCAAGCAGCAGCACGGCACAACAACAACAACAGCCATCAGTTGTCACAGGGAGAGCGTTAAGCTAGCTTTGCAGTAGTCGCTAGACGATGTTGGCTGCTACGCTCGACACATACTGGAAAACCACTCATAGTTACACGCCGGATTGCGTCGCACTCAGTTGGCCGAGCAACTCTCTCACTTCGGAGTGTCACATTGGCGTGTATTTGGTAGCCGAGCACCAGCAGCATAACAACAACAGCAACGAGCAGCGATACATCAGTTGTAGGGCAGAACGGAGTATAGCAGCGCGAGTGAGAGCAGCAGCAGCTAGACTTGTTGAGTCAATTTTGAGTGCACAGACGGAGACAAATCCTTGCGTGAGATAACCTTACTTAGGGTCAGTCACTCCTCAAAGTCTGACAAGCATATTGTCGCCACGCTGGCTTGCATACATTGGTGCCAGCAGCAGCTCATGCTCTCGGATGATATAACACAAGGCGCTAGCATATGCAGTGCACTAGTGATATACGCGGGGTAGCAATATAACAGCGTGAGTAGCAGCTAGCAGCATAATATATAGATATAGCCGTAGTGTGTCGTGAAGTAGCACAGTAGCAGTAGCAGCGCAGCAGCCAATAACAACAGGCAGCACAGCAGCCCCAGCAGTATTTTCCCAAACGGCGTCCACATCCAGATTTTTGATCGGTGGATAAACGATGATAGCAACGGACGCCAAATCGTCAATTCAGATTTCAATCAGCCAATATCCTGTTATTAATTATACTCCTCGTCCGTCTCGCTCACACTGTGGAGTCTCGACCCGTCCCTCAATTTACGGGAATTTATTAATTAATCAAATCGGTCAGGCGGGGAATAATTAATGATGCGGAAAACGCGCCGCGACACGCCCTCGCGACGCGACGATCGCGCGCAAACAGATATAAGTTTGTCTATTGGGTGGTTGACATTTTTAACCGACTATTTAGCGCGCCCCACGTTATTCATATTTGATGCTTAATAATGGGGAGGGAAAGAAGAGTCACTGATGCGCGGGGGGGCGGGGCGGCGTGGGATTAAACGGATGTAGATGTAGGAAATAGTGCTGAAAGTAGGCGAGAGAGCGCCTTGGGAAGTGCAGGAAGAGGTTAGTAAAGTCAAGTTCGCGTAGAAGTAGTGTTATAATAGTAGTAGCATGTAGTAGCTAGTACAGGATAGATAATATTGGAGTAAAATAGAGTAAGATAATATAGAAGTAAAATAGGAGTAGATAATATAGCGAAGCTAAAATAGGAATTAAGATAAATATAGCGAGGAAAATAGGAGTAAAGAGAATATGAGAGTAAAATAGGAGTAAGATAATATAGGAGGAGTATGACACTCCAAAACACGAGAAATTCAACATTTGACTTGCCTAATATCTATATATGCTTTCCTATATATCTTAGCTCTCTAGGTAGTAGTAGTAGTAGTAGTAGTAGTAAGCAGTAGCAGTAGCAGCTAGCCCAAGTAGCAGTAGCAGGCTAGCAGTAGCAGTAGCCACTAGCCAGTAGCAGTAGCAGTAGCAGTAGCAGTAGCAGTAGCGGTAGAAGCTAGCATGTAGCAGTAGCAGCTAGCAGTAGCAGTAGCAGTAGCAGTAGCATAGCAGTAGCAGTAGCAGCTAGCAGTTAGCAGTAGCAGTAGCAGTAGCAGCAGCAGCAGCAGCAGCCAAGCAGCAAGCAGCAGCAGCAGCAGCAGCCGCAGCAGAGCAGCAGCAGCAGCAGCCAGCGCAGCAGCAGCCAGCAGCCAGCAGCAGCAGTAGCAGCAGCCCAGCATTAGCAGCAGCACCACCACCACCACCACCACCACACCACACCACCACTCTCTACGCACCACACGCTGCAGCAGTGCAGCCAGGGCCGCCACCACCGCCACTACACACCGCAGCAGCAGTTACTAGCCCAGTCAGTAGCAGCAGCAGCAGCAGCACGCAGCCAGAGCAGCCACCACATCCACCACCACCACACCACCACCACTTCTACACCACACCTGCAGCAGCATCAGCCCAGCCCGAGTCACTAGCAGTAGCAGACCACCACCACCACTGCAAGCAGCCAGCCAGCAGCAGGCCAGCAGGAAAACGGACGATGAGGACTAGGAGGTGACGGTCGCGGCGGCCCGGCGGCGGCAAGCGCGGCGCGGCGGCGCGCAGGGATTCTAGGGATTCCATGCACTCACCCACCCATTCAATACCTCAATGTGCCGAAATCGCGTCAGCTGTTCATAGCAATGACTTTCGCATTTTAATACCCAGCAACGTTACTCAATTTCAACCGAACGATTGCGTCATGCTGCCCAATCAACTCGGCCGATGCCCAGAATATGCATTGTATTACCGACACCCGAGCGATCGAAATCATTAATATTCAAGAGACGAGTAGGACAATTTTCAGCCCCGTTCGCCTTTCACCGCTCCCCTGAGTCGCATCATCGCACGCATCACAGCTCACTAGCTGCTCGTTTAGAGCGCACCTGAAGCTCTGGTGCACTCATGGTATTGTCTTCTTAGCCGGGGGGAAGCGGCAGCTCGCCTGCTGCTTTAAGCCTAGCGGCCCACACACCCGAGCCAAAACGCCCTGACGTTGGAGCAAACGTGTTTCGCCTCGATGTTCGTGGCGTGCTTGCGGATTCCCGAAACAAAAAACATTGCCTCAGCTGAGCGTGTTTCGCTGAACAAGCAATGTTTGCAATTCGCGGAACGCTGTTCTTTCGCCATGACGCGTTAGTTTTGCCTCTGGTGATGTGCCCGTCAATCGTTCTGCTACACAGCGGAAACGCCACAGACGGTCCAATCAATGATCCTTAAAATATCACATGACACAAAATTGGATGTCATTGCGATGGCCTATTTTTGATTCATGTGACAGCGGCGCTCGCTACGCAGTGTTTTCTGTGTGTTTTGCCTCAGCTGTGTGCTGTGTCGGGTGGCGCTTGCTCCTGCTCAAGCAGAACGCGAAACGCTGGCAAAAACAAAATTTCCGTTTGCCTCTGGGTGTGTTGCGCTAGGCTAGGAGCGAAGGAGCGGCGCTAGGAGTTTGTATAAAAAATACTATATATATATATATATATATATATATATATATCTAATACCCTCCCTCTACTCGTCTGTTCTCCCTCTACATCCTCCCTCCATCTCCCTCTACCTCCCTCCCTCCCTCTACCTCCCTCCCTCCCTCCCTCCCTCCCTTCTACCTCCCTCCCTCCCTCTACCTCCTCCCTCTACCTGCTCCCTCCCTCCCTCCCTCCCTCCCCGACCCTCTCCTCCTCCTTGCTAATTAACTTTGATGCTGAAGAGTGCTTGTTACTTTGCCAGCTGTAGGTGTCAGTGTGACTTGCATATTGAGGTGACGCGACAAGATACAGCCCCAGGAAGCGGCGGCCGGTGAACCTGCAGCTACTCGAGCTCTGACGCTCCATCGTTCTGCGATATATTATCACCATTGCATTCATCCGTACTCTTGTTTATCACCGTTGGTTCTTTTTGTTCTGATGCTTTTATCACAGTTGCTTTTTTGTTCTGATTTATATCACAGTTGATTCTTTTGTTCTGGTGTTTATCACAAGTTGTTCTTTATGCTAAATGTTCATCACGTTTTCATTTGTTCTGCATGTTTACCACAATTGATTCTTTTGTCTTATGTTTATCACAGTTCATTGTTCTGATGTTTATCACCATTGTTCAATATCTTTCTGATGTTTTATCAAGTTGTTCATTTTTTGTGGTGTTTATCACAGTTGTTCATTTGTTCTGATGTTTATCACAGTTCGTTCATTATGTTGTGCTGTTATATCACTAGTTGTTTCTTTTGTTCTGATGTTTTATCACCATTGTTTCATTTAGTTCTGTATGTTTATCACAGTGTCTTTTGTTCTGATTGTTTTATCACAGGTTGTTCTTTTGTTTCTGTGTTTATCAACAGTTGTTCTTATTGTTCTTGCCGTGTATATCACAGTTGTTCAATTTTTGGTTTGTGGTGTTTTATCAAAAGTTGCTTCTTTTGTTCTGATGTTTATTCACCGTGGTTTCTTTTGTCTCTGATGTTTATCACAGTGTGCTTCTTTTGTTTGTGTTATCACCGTGGTTCTTTTGTTCTGATGTTTCATCACAGTTGTTCATTTGTTGTGGTGTTTAATCACCGTTGTTCTTTTGTTCTGGTGTTTAACATGTGCCGTTCATCCGTTCTGCGTGTTTCATCTCTGTCATTTATTTTCTGCCCATTCATCATGAAATAAGTGATATAAGCCACGTGTGAAGCCACACTCCGGCTGCAAGGTACTATTGTACACTATACACTGCTATATCGATATATTATTTATATTTATTTATATGTAGTATTATATATTTAAGCATCATGTGCCGTGCGGTGCGTGCTGTGCGTGCTTGTGCTGCCGTTGCCGTGCGTGCCGGCCGTGCGTGTGTGTGTGTGTGTGTGTTGTTGCGTTGTGTGTGTGGTGGGGGCTGCTGTCGTGTGTGTGTCGGCTGCTGTGTGTGCTGACTGTATAGGCATGAGTGTGCTGGTGACTCAGATCCTGCTGCCTGTCTCACTTATCTCACTACATCTGACTACTCACTACAATCTACTACATACTACATCTACTTATCATCACTACACTACTACATCTATTTACCGGTTTCTTTTACTTAAAAAAAAAAACATCACTACATCTTACTACATCACTACATCTACTACAATCGTAGCTATCATCTACTAGCATCACTACATCTACTACATCTACTACATCTACTACATCTACACATCTACTACATCATTACATCACTACATACTACATCTACTAACACCTACATCAACTACATCACCTACATCTACTACATCACAATCTACTACATCACTACATCTACTACATCACTACATCATACATCACTACATCTACTACATCACTACATCTACTACATCACTACATCTACTACAATCACTACATCTACTACATCACTACAGCTACTACATCACTACATCTTACCTACATCTACTACATCACTACATCACTACATCTACTACATCACTACATTCTACTCACTCTACTACATCCTACTAGCATCTACTACATCACTACATCACTACATCACTACATCACTACATCACGTACATCTACTACATCACTACATCTACTACATCACTACAGTCACTTAATCTGAGGCTACATCTACTACATCACTACATTCTACTACATTCACATACATCACTACTCTACTACATCTACTACATCTACTACATCACTACATCTGACTATCATCACTACATTCTACTACATCTACTACATCTACTACATCTTACTACATCGAACTATCATCTACTACATCACTACATCTACTACATCACTACATCTACCTAACATCACTACAGTCTACCTTACATCACTACATCTACTAACATCTACTACATCTAAGCTACAATGCTACGACATCACTACATCTATCTACATCACTACATCTACTACATCACTACATCTACTAGCATTCTACTACATCTACTACGAATCTACTACATCACTACATCTACTACATCACTTACATCACTACATCATACCGTCTACTAACATCACTAACATCACTAACATCTACCTACATCAACTACATACTTACTACATCACTACATTCACTACATCTACTTACCGTCTACTAACATCACTACATTCTACACTACATACTACTACTATCTACTACAATCACTACATCTACTACATTCTACTACATCTGACTACATCACTACATCTACTAATCTACTACATCACTACATCTTACTACATCACTTACAATCTTACCTACATCTCACTAAATTCACTAACATCTACTACATCACTACATCTACACATCACTACATCTACTACATCACTACATCTACTACATCACTACATCACTACATCACTACATCTTACTACATCACTACATCGACTACATTCTACTACATCACTACATCACTACATCATACCATCACTACATCTACTACTCACTACATCTTACTACATCACTACGATCTACTACATCACTAACATCACTAGCATCACTACATCTACGTACATCATACTACGATCTACTACCGTATCTTACTACTCATACATTCTACTTACATCCACTACATCTACTACCGGTCTACTACATCACTACATCTACTACTCCTACATCTACGTACATCTACTACATCACTACATCACTACATTCAACTATCATCTACTAATCACTACATCTACTAACGTCTTACTAACATCACTACATTTACTACATCACTACATCTTTACTACATCATACATTACTACATTTACTAATCTACTACATCACTACATCACTACATCACTACATCACTACATCTACTACCGTCTACTAACATCACTACATCACTACATCACTACATCACTACATCTTACTACATCATTACATCTACTACTCACTACATCACACATCTACTACA
>NW_014577103.1:167108-168332 GCF_000485595.1 Priapulus caudatus | reverse complement strand
GTAGTAGCAGTAGTAGCAGTAGCAGCAGCCGTAGTAGTAGTAGCAGCAGCAGCAGCAGCAGTAGTAGTAGCAGCAGCAGCAGCAGTAGCAGCAGCAGCAGTAGTAGTAGTAGTAGTAGCAGCAGCAGCAGCAGCAGACAACAACACCAGCAACAGCAGCAACAACAACAATAATAACAACAACAGCAGCAGTAGCAACAGTAGCAGCAGCAGTAGCAGCAGCAGCAATAACAACAACAGCAACAGCAGCAGCAACAACAATAATAACAACAACAGCAGCAGTAGCAACAGTAGCAGCAGCAGTAGCAACAGCAGCAATAACAACAACAGCAACAGCAGCAACAACAACAATAATAACAACAACAGCAGCAGTAGCAACAGTAGCAATAACAACAGCAGCAACAGTAGCAGCAATAATAACAACAACAGCAGCAGCAGGCAACAACAACAACAACAGCATCAGTAGCAACAGTAGCAGTAGCAGCAGCAGCAGCAATAACAACAGCAGCAACAGCAGCAGCAGTATTTCCCAAACGGCGTCACATCAGATTTTTGATCGGTGGATAAACGATGATAGCAACGGACGCAAATAGTCAATTCAGATTTCAATCAGCCAATAATCCTGTTATTAATTATACTCCTCGTCCGTCCTGCTACATGTGAGTCTCGACCCGTCCCAATTACGGAATTTATTAATTAATCAAATCGGTCAGGCGGGGATAATTAATGATGCGGAAAAACCGCGTCGACACGCGCGCGCGACGTCGGGCGCAAACAGTATAAGTTTGTCTCATTGGGTTGTTGACATTTTTACCGACTCATTTAGCGCGCAACGTTATCATACTTGATGTAATAATATGATGGGAAAGAAGGTCACTGATGGGCGGGGGGCAGGGGGAGGGGGGTGATAAGGAGTAGGAGTAGGAAATAAGGTGAAGTAGGCAAGAGAGGCGCTGGGAAGTGCAGAAGAGGATTAGTAGAAGTCAAGTGGTAGAAGTAGTAGTTATAATAGTAGTAGTAGTAGTAGTAGTAGCAGGAGTAAGATAATATTGGAGTAAAATAGGAGTAAGATAATATAGAAGTAAAATAGGAGTAAGATAATATAGGAGGAGTATGACACTCCAAAACACGAGAAATTCAACATTTGCTTGCCTAATTTTACCTTATTATCCTATATTATCTTACTCCTGGTAGTAGTAGTAGTAGTAGCAGTAGCAGTAGCAGT
>NW_014577103.1:164601-167098 GCF_000485595.1 Priapulus caudatus | reverse complement strand
CCACAAACACACACGAACACCCGCACACACACACGCACACACACACACACACACACGCACACACACACAAACATGCACACTCACGTACACCATCTTCTCCTCAGACTTTGGCGTTGAGACGGGCACGCTGGCGAACGAGACTACGTGCGGTTTCATCTACAACAGCTCCATGACGACGTCCGGCACCTTTAGCTCCCCCAACTACCCCGGCCGCTACCCGCGCCACACAGAGTGCCACTACATGTTCCTGGGACGCATCGGCGAGCGCGTGCAGATAGCATTCTCTTACTTCGACGTCGAGGGCATCTACCCGTGAGTAGTCGTGCGGGTTAGGGTTAGGGTTCTAGATAGGGTTAGGGTGAGGGGTTAGGGTCAGGGTTATGGTTGTGTAGGTTAGGGTTAAGGTTAGGGTTAAGGTTAGGGTTAGGGTTAGGGTCAAGGGCTACGGTTGTGTAGGGTTAGGGTTAAGGTTAGGGGTTAGTGTCGGGGTCAGGGTTAGGGTTAAGGTGAAGGCCAAGGTTAGAATTAGTGATGTGGCATACCTTCCCCATGATACGGAGAGTAGTGAATTATGGGTATGGTGCGCATTTCCCTGATGCGCGTTACTGCCAAGGAAAATGATGTGCAATGTTGCCATCGTTGGAATATCCAACTTTCACGCACGTGGCGGAAAAGTAAGCGTTGAAACGTGTACAATCATGAATTATTCAATATTTGCACACCCAGCAGTCCATCAGTAAAACTCTATCAACTGGAACTGCAGCAGTTAATAGATGGAGGTGTCAAACATTCGAGTGCCGAACAAATATTTGGTTTAACGCTGTAACAAGTTTCGCAATCTTGCAATGCTTTTTGTGTCCTACGTCTAGGTGTCTGAGCAAAACAGAGAGTGACTACGTTGAGTTTTCCAACTTTAAGGTTTCCGTGGACAGGAAATTGCCACGCTACTGTGGGAGCAACAAACCAGGGTATGTATGTGTGCGTGTGTGTGCGTGTGCGTGCGTGCGTGCGTGCGTGCGTGCGTGCGTGCATACGTACGTGTGTGCGTGCGTGCGTGCGTGCGTGCGTGTGTATGTCTGTGTGTGTGTTTGCGTAGAATGCCTCCTGATTGGTGAAGTACTGGCATTGGTCAATTTTGCAAAAACGTGAATTCTGCCTTTTCTGTAAATGATGTAATGGACGAGTTGGGAGGCAGCAATTGTGCAATAGCAATAGCTAAGTATTTAACCATTTTAGTGTAGTGTAGTGTAGTGTAGCAGATAAGGTCTATGTCCCCCGACGAGGGAGACGCGAAGAAGAGAGACAGTCAGACAGAAGCAGTGCGCGGTGAAACTAGGATGTTAAAAAGAGGGAGGGAGCTCGCTGGAGGAGGTTATTATTGCTAAGCACGGTGTCGATAATAAGTCAGGAGTTAGATATAATAGTTCCCTATTTATCTTACTTATGGTCTATATGTATGTAGAATTCTAGAATTATAACCCAACTCGTTCGCGAGATATGAGAGTTAATACACAACTATACGGTAACATATATACAATATACAATATACAAATATGTACAAGTATATACAAAATGACATTTCTAGATACTTGACATTAGTGCCGTCTTTAGCCGCTGGCCGGCGCTAGTATCGCGCCGCAGACCTGTAAACAAAACAAAGCGTTGAAGTCGTCGTTGGCGTGTTGTGCTGTATCTTTTCACCAAATTATTTGACCATGGGTACGTAAACAACATTAATTGTTGTAGAAATAGTAGTGTTAAATAAACGTTAAATTCGTTAAAATTGTACCTATATACCTTTGGTTGATCTCTAAACTATGCAGACTGCTACATCATGTGCACAGTAAAATGGAATGGCCAATACGCAATTAGCAATGGAATTATGATTCATAATTCATATTTATTTGTGTTACTGTACTGTGTACATTAATTTTATATTATTAGCCGCATATTTTTAGCCGATTATATTTAAACAGAATCCGTGTGCTATCTTGTAGTGATAATGAGTTGCCAAGTCTTCTGTAATCTGTATCATGTTCACACCTTCCTTGCTGGATTGCATAGTATAATTTATTCACAGCTTCAGAGGTCCCCAGCGAAGCGCCCAGTGAATGCGTGTCGGTATCCGAAATCTCGGAAAACGAGGGAGTGGAGAAAAGCGAGGAGGACAATGGCAGCGACGGAGACCCCGATGCAGAGGAGATGGCGTCATTGTCTTCTTCTCGCGGAGGAGCCAGTGGTACGGGTAGAGGAGTTACCCTCAACATGCTCATGCGAGACGGAATCATTGACCCTGGACCAGGGAACATGTCCGTTAGCTATCTGGTACTATTAATTAATTAATGGATTTATTAAATTTGTTTAAAATCAATTATTAGGCCTACTTATTTTTAGTGAAATGAAATACTACTATATATACTATACTATATATATTATATATATATATATATATATATATTAATATACATCCCTGCTGTAACACTTGCACCAAATTATT
>NW_014577103.1:152022-159001 GCF_000485595.1 Priapulus caudatus | reverse complement strand
TGACCTCTCGTTGACCTGACTCGTTAGCTAGTTCTCACTAATATTAATATTATAAGTATATAAGTATAGTATATATATATAATAATAATTATATCACGTAGTTTAGCTTTAAGTCAGAAATTAGGGCTAGAGACAGGCCGGCGTCAAACAAAACGTCAGGAACATAGCACCCTACGAGACTGTTCCCCTCTATTGTAGTTAGTAGCTTTAGGTAGGTAGTGTATGTAGTTAGTGAATAGGAGTGGAGTAGTGACCTGTGAGTGATTGAGTGTTACTGGCTTAGCATAGTAACGGATGTAACAAGTCTCAGTATTAGTTTATATTTTTTATCAGAATACCACTAATATTGTACAACAGCTACTAGTATTTTTTGTTATTTAACGTTTATTGTATACCCGGTTAATGGATTGTTCTGTCCAATTAGTAGGATTATTCTAATAATGTTGTTTAGTATCTATTGCAATTGCAAAGGCACACAACTCGTACATAAAATTTACTTATTGAAATTACATTTAACGAAAAGTGACCATTTTTTTATTTACTATATCAATGAAGATTAATCAGTAATCTTCAAAATAATCTTTATATAAATCAATTTCTTTTGCTTCAAGGGACAGAAATTTTTTGGTGACCTGATGAGTGATGGAACGATACAGCTACAGACGACAAAAGAATTATTTAGCTCGCCGAGTGCATGGGCCATTCACTGCAAGAAAATGGTAAACCCGGCAAAACGATCCGGCTGTGGATGGGGCTCCGTAAGTATCTGCATGCCTGTGTGTGTGCGTGTGTGTGTGCGTGCGTGCGCGTGTGCGTGCGTGCGTGCATCTGTGTACGTATGTGTGTGTGCGTGGTGTATACATGTGTGTGCGTGCGTGCGTGCGTGCATGCGTGTGTGCTTGCGCACGGGCGTGCATGCGTGAGTGTGTGTGTGTGTACATGTGTGTATGTTGTGTTTTGTGGTTTGGTAACGATGTCACGATATGCAGACCGTTGTCGTGTGTAGTGTCGTAAGGTCAATAAATTCGCAGAAGAATCTGCTGGAATGGCAATCTGATATTTCCACAATTTTATTGTGGATTTTGATTCTAAACCTAGTAGACATTCAACGTTATTCATTTATTCACACCTGATAGGTCAATACGGACCTGGCAAAAACATACAAACATGTAACATTAAATTATGGGTTTATTTATATATTTATGCTTCAGGTGAAGTACAAAGGTAGAAAACTCGATACATACAAAACGATGTGGTTCAACAAACAGAGACCATGCGACGGAAAGGAAATTCGCAAGGTATACCCATAACCCTTTTTATATATATGCTGTAGTAAATGTGGAGAGGTATAAGATTGTGGCCCTGCTATACAAAAATCACGGTTAAACTACGTATATAGTGCTTAGTAACATTTTAACACTATTAACATTATAACGTTATTATTATAACATTATAATGTTATTATTATAACATTATAATGTTATTAACGTTATTAAGATTTTAACATATTAATGTATATAGTGCAGAGAACTGCACACTACTAGGTGAAATACACACTATACACCCTAGGCGAAATATTGTGCTTTTTATTGTGTTTGGCTTCGATGATATGCTTTCTCCATGCTCTTTCTCTGCATTTCAGCCGCAGCATCTTGTGATGAAGTCGTCACCCCATTTTTCCCTTGCCATCTTTTTGCCCCATGTTTTACACTGCCGAGCCATCCTTTTGCCCTCAGTTTTCCCATATAGGTGGAGCACCTCTACCCCCCCCCCTCCCAAAAAAAAGGTGAGTACCCACCCCCCCTGGGTCGTGTGTGTTTTGCTGATATATAATGATTGACGTTCTGAGACATATTAACTTGGCTGCATACACTTGACATTAAGCAAGGACTTGACAATTAGTCTCTAAGTGCTCTCTCTTCATGGTTTAGGACATGCAAAGATATTGCTTTCATATATAAAGTCGTTACAGCGACTTAGCTAACTTGAGTTTTCATGTTGGGGAAAAATCCATGTATTGCCTGGGCAGTTGAAAGTGGGCTGTTCCCCCCATCGAACATGTAAATTAATAGTAATCTACATTGGTCTCAAGGAGTGACTGCCGCCCCCCCCACCCGTTCCCCACTATAGCTACAGCCGTGCAGTGTTGCAGCGTGCGTGCGTGCGTGTGTGTGTGGGCGCGTGCGTGCGTGAGTGCGTGTGTGCGTGCGCGTGCGTGTGTGTGGGCGCGTGCGTGCATGCATGATAGAATATATTTTACTAAAATTTGCGGACGGTAACATGCCCTCTTCATGGTTTCCAGGTAGCAGACACGAGGCACCTATCGCTGGCCTTAGTGAATCATTGCACACAGGTACTGCTATCGAATACTACTATTCATGCTTAGCAACATGTATTTCGTTACGGATTTCTTGATAGTAATATCGATAAAATAGTTAAAATGCAAAAGTGGGATTTTCTGCGCGTGTTTAGTAAGTCGTATATTGTCCACGGATATTCTCAAGTGTGTTTAAGGTCGTTATGACTTTAATTGGGAGTCGTTGTCGACAAATTTGCGCGTTGTTAACGATTACATATTTTACACGCCTTTCGCTTTTAGCGGCCATGTTGGATCGTCGGTCGCCGCAGCTGATGTTCGTTTTGCTCGTCGTGCTGCTATCACGACTTCAGCGGATTCTATGATAGGAGAGGCGTTACTGCGTCCGGGACCATTCTTTGAACTTCGATTGTATGATATTTTACATTGATAATGGGCCGTGCATCCTGTAAGCATGGCCCCCTAGGACTAAGATGTTTTCGTGTCATGGTTTCGGTTGTGTGGCGCGTAGGAAATACGCCCTTTGAGACTCACTGTCACCTAGGCTGCATTTACTTTTTTTGGCTAACAACTACCTTCAGTCCCTTTTCTCGTCAACGAAAAATTATTTAAGCAATGTTATTGAAAATTCGATGCACTGCCCCCCCCCTCTATTAAAAACTGGTGTGAAAAACCTTGAAGAAATGGTAAGGATAGAGTTGTGTCATATTTCACAGCCAGAAAATTGCCTGCTAATTGGGTAAATATTGGTATAAACGTCAGTAAATTTGTCCTGGGTGATAGTGAGTTTTGTAAGGAAGCCTGTGTTTCTTACCTGTTAGGTAACCATGGTAATTCCATGCGGTCTGTCACAAGTATTACACGTGCATCTGGTATATGCTCTCTATATAAGCGTGATTAGCACCTGTGATTTATTCTTCATCTGGAATGCTATCGAAAACCCGAGTATAGTGAGTGGGGGCCACTTGACGGAGAGTGGAATAGTGCGTGCATGATTCTAGTGATATTTAACGGTCGTTAATTAGATATACTGTATTCCCTTCTACACAATACACAATGACAAGTGTAAGGTAAAATACGATATTAAATTTTTCGATTATATTCTTCATAACATTATTTTTAATTATTATTTTCTATATTATTTATTCATGACAATTATTTTCTTTTTATTTATTTTTCATTTTGTATATTTTTTATTATTCTATTACGTTGACGATGATAACCCATCGAAGAATTAATATCAGTCGCTTTTATCATTGCAAAGTTGCCGACTATTTGTTTCGTACTTATTAGCTTCGAATGATGGTTTTCTTGAAAACACGAGAAAAGAATCTTTAGTTAGATGGAAAGGTCGCACCTAATTATTCGCTAATTAGCAAGCCTTAACGACCCTCTCATTCGTCACTTGTTCTAGACGATCCTGACTGTTGTTACCAGGTTCTTGATCTTTGTTCGCATCAGGAGATATCAGCTAGATAATATGACCTACTTAGCGTAGATATGTGACGGTACTGAGGCACTATAATTGATATGCATGACGAAGTACTAATAATTATATATATCTCACATGAATCCTGCAGGAGTTGTGGGAGCTGGCTTCAAAAACCTAGCTTACTACAGCTCCCTCGATTACAATGTAATACATTTAATACATCATGTGTATCGTGTAATTCTGAATTTATGAGATGTGTCTCTTGCTTTTGTTTCTTTGTAACATATTCATTATTTATAAGGTGACGTTGGCCTTTGTTTGTGTAATGTAAAATATCGTTGAAAACCGAAAGTATTCTGAAGGCTTGGAAGTGAACATTTTAAGTTCTTCGTGATTCTATGTACGTACAGGATCATGTGATGATCACATGTGAGTGCACTTATTGTTATTTAATTGCACAATTCATTGTTTAACCGTAATTTTTAAGTAATTCATAACGTTGCACGATTGCTTGCCATTCCACATTTAGATCCTAGTCGTTTCCACACTGTTAAAATCCTTCCTTTCCTAACAAGCATACTCGTAATACTAATATTATTAGTGATTATAATGTGGTATTAATATTCATATTATCAGGGGATAATATCAGGAGGCTATTTTATCAGGAGCGAATAATAATAGAATAATATATTATTATTTATTCCTGATGTTATCAGGAGCGTATAATGACAAATATTTGTCATTATACGCTCCTGATGTTATCTATATTATACACTCCTGTACCAGCATGCGAGGCACAGTAGTGTATGTGGGTTTACACTTCATATTTATAACGAAATATAAGTAATTAACTAAACATATAGTCAACCATCAATGCTCCAGTGCAGGGAATAAACACCTCTTGCACATAATATCGCTTGAATGTAATTATTTATTGTAAATTGATGTATTTAATTGTAGAAATGTGGTTGGTTATTTGTTATGCTATAGAGTAGAGATGATTGCATCGTCGTAAATACTAATTAGAAATACTAAAAGGCTATGTATAAACTTCGATTCTCGTTCTCACGTTGTGAATTCTGTCATGACACGTATTATTACATATCATTTATGAGCTGAAAAGAGATTGGGGGTGAAATTGTGATGTAAACAAAATGGAAATTTTAAGCTCGATTATCAGTCAGTTTTATATGATTTTCGGTTTAATTTTTTCGTGGTGGATCAGAGTTACCTAAGGTAGGCTTAGTGTGTGAGGTAGGCTTACGTGCATAGGGTAATTCGATAATTGATATATGTGTTTTGGATCGTTTTGATTTTCGTGTTACTATTATAATGACTGCATAAACTCGTTGAAGTTAGTTCACTCGTGGAAGGCATTGTTTGGTTTGGTCCGAGACAAGGAAAAGGACTGGTTCTTATATGAGCATTACCTGGGTAACTTTGAAGGTGTGTCCATTGAACATGGCAGAGTGTTTGACGATGGTTAACTGCCCAGAGGCTGCTTTTACTGTTACCATATGTATCTTTAGCTATGAGAATAAGGTTATGATCTCTTTAGAAACACATTGAAATAGCATGCATCCCTCTGTTTCCATTACTCCTACTTCCCTTTATATTCCTGCATGACGTCATCTTGAAACTCTGAATAAAGCGGGGCGTTATTAACACTAAAATTAACAGGGTTGCTTAATTACGAATTCGGTAATTAATTCATTGATGGAGAAATGACCTCCCTTGTATATAATGATTTAGGTACCTGTTGTAATACGTAGGCACTATATTGCAGCTTGTATTATGTCACTGATAGAGTAGGTTTAGCTATATTTGTATTTGTACGTTTGAGAAAGGCGAGCTAAGCTTTGATGTACTACTTATTGTCACTTTGTGAAAAAATGCACATTCCTTGTAATTAGTAATGTGAGAGTGAGGGTGGGTACCACGTTAACGCTACGTACGGAAGGCTATCAGTGATCGTACACAATATTCGTATGTGTTGGTATTGTATATGCGTGTTTTGTGTCGATCTTTGCGTGCGTGCGTGCGTGCGTGCGCGCGTACGTGCGTGTGTGCGTGCGTTCGTGCGTATGTGCGTGTGTGTATGGGTGTGAACTTGTGGTATTGTATATGGTCATTGATGCCATCTCTTGCCTAACCAGTTGAAGGCAGAGATGTTGATTCTTAGCAGTTGGACTTCGTGTTAGTGTTGTGGCATAGCTACTCTTATTAATGCATATCTCGATAGTTTGCGTACGATATATCTATCTATCTATCCATCTATATATTCTATCTATCGATCTTTCTTTCTCGCTCTCTTTCTCTCTCTCTCTCTCTCTCTTTCTCTCTCTCTCTCTCTCTCTTTTGCGCTGCGCATTTCAGACCGCGCCGACAATCTGTGATGAAGTCGTCAGACAACGGGGACACCTCCAAAGAAGGGGAGGACGAGTTGTTCAAGGGCGATCCATCAACGTCGACCGCGGAATCTCACGCGTTGAGGTACGACGTGCACACAGTGTAGTGTGTAACGCTTGAGGTCTGCTGAAGCGTATGCACTGTACCACATTGCACGCCCTCTTGCGAATAAACCAGAATAGTGGTTGGCGCAGAATTTATTGTCTGAGTAGTAATCTGGTTAAATCCGGTGGTACATTATACAATCTATTTTCGAAACAGATTGGTCCAAATTAATTGGTGCTTGAGCCCGGATTTATTTTGAAGGAACTAACCAGAAGCAAATCTTCGAAGATCAGCACAAAATATTTCCTCGTGGGCTAATACTGTGTATAGAAGGACCTGCACTTGCATGCCCATGCAGCTGTTCAATGTAATATTAATATAATAGTATAATATCTATCATATCATATAATTTATAATAACATGATTGTCATAGTTGTCAGTACCAATAATAACATAAAAACGGAAGCAAGTATTATTTCTCTGTGTTGTGTAAATTATATGCCCTGTATTATCATGCAGAGTACTATCAAGCTTGGTATTTTCTGTCATGTTGTGGAGCTAGACAATGCATTGTGAATAGTTGCATGTCAGTAAAGTCGCAAGTAATTTTCAGTTGACTTTATAATATCCATTGGTTATGACGTTAAAATTTGTTACTTTTCAACTTTAACAGCTAGTATTAAGTTGCATGTAAGAAAAGCCATGCAGTTAATTTCATGTGTGAATGATGCATATCAAGATTATTGGGGCCGATGGCTCTATTGCCAGGGACATAA
>NW_014577103.1:137153-147500 GCF_000485595.1 Priapulus caudatus | reverse complement strand
TGTTACTTTTCAACTTTAACAGCTAGTATTAAGTTGCATGTAAGAAAAGCCATGCAGTTAAATTTTCAGGTGAATGATGATATCAATTATTGGCCATGGCTATTGCCAGGACATACTTACAACTTAGAAATTTTCAACCTGTGTTTTTGCAGTGGGCCAAATGCAGACGGCAAAAAAGTTACGATTTCACATCGTCACGGACCCTTCAAATACAGTGATCTTGGCCAGCGAAGTCCAGAACAGTAATATATTATCTGCTATGGTAGCTAGCTAACCGTCACACAGTCACAACTTTCTGTGTTAACCAAAAAAAATTAATGAGAAATGGAGTGATACTTCAGCATAATTGTGTAATTGGCATGTTCTTCATGTTCCAATAGTTTTACCGTATTGAAACTGTATGTTTAAGCTGAATATAGTATAGTATGGCATAGCGTAGTATAGCATAGCATTGCATAGCATAGCATGGTCTAGTTTAGTTTCAGTATAATTAAGACTACTTGTATTATAGTAATTCAATAATTCTTTTTTTGTGCAGTGATCAGAATTCGCTCGTTGAGTGTATGACATTCCAGTCGCTGGGGAAGATACAGCCCTACTCAATCACTGTCTCTTCTAGCTGCCTCTTCCTCATGGTAAGTCAAAACGAAGAGCTGGTCAACTTTGGCTGAGAGGGTCTATGTCCTCCAGGGTACTGCCGGAACGTACCCTGGCACTATCTAATATGCCGGACCTTACCTCGCCTATCCACTAACGAGTCTAGGGAGTCGCCTACACCTACTCCCTAACCCTAACCCTAACCATATCAGATAGTTACCAGGGTACCCAGGGTACGTTCCGGCAGTACCCTGGGGGACATAGACCTTATGATCTCAAATTGCGCACGACCGAATAGTCCAAGTGAAGCATGTTGATACTTTCCTGAATCAATGTGAGGATTTGAAATAAAAACCAGATGATAATTATACTTTGTAATGTCTAAAAAAAACTTTGGTCTGTCTGTAAAAAACTAGGCCGTTTCAGGGCATTCGTTAATTATATAACAAAAGACTAGTCACTGTCTTTTTAATAGAGGAAGAATCTTCCGCCCTTCAGAAATCCAATAAAATCAATCAAAATGCAATGCAATTAAATAACAATCAAATTAAATAATAAATTAAGTCAAACAAAACGCATAAATATAAATACCAAGATAATAAATAGATAAAAAATTAATCACACACTTCAGTCGAATCATTATTTTTGCCTGCAGGACTTCCACTGCCACCTGACGGGAAGTGAGGTGGTGGGGTATTTGGCAGGCACGTGGGAACCTCTCATTCACAGATTGACTATACAGCGAGCCTTCCCTTGCCGGTGTCGTCTGGGCGACAAGGACAATGCTCTCATTATAGAGGAGGAGGTGCTGAGTATGATGTGTGCCATGAAGCCACGAACACGTCTATGAAATATGAAATAAGCAGGGGGTAAATAATGACAAAATGTCAATCAATTTGTCATTATTTACCCCTGATAGTATCACGAAAAACTCGTTTTCTGCTTACAAGGTCCATCCGAAATTCAATCTAGTTTGCGTCATTCCTCATACGCGTTAACGTTTAATTTCAGATTCGACAAAACATGACTAAAGAGACGCTGGCGCTAGTTGGTTGGTACCACAGCCATCCGACCGCCCCCGCGCAACCGTCCCTTAAAGACATAGACGCGCAACTCGACTACCAAGTGAAGCTGAACCTTACCAAATATCACCCATGCATCGGTGTCGTATGTTGTGAGTGTTGGCTGATGTCTCTGTGAAATATGTTAACAATTTCCCCCCTTAACTTTAGGCGGAGAATCAGTGTTGTGCACTCGCACAAATGCCGTTTTTATGCGTAATATGTTTATGTCTTGCATGTAATAGATATAACATGTATTAAATATCATTAAATATATTCATATTATCACTTGGTTTCAAATTTATCACGTTAAATAGCTGAAATAATGTTTCATGACACTCGGTTCATAAAGTTACTCGGCCAAATTTCTTAGCTGACCGGTAAAAAAATCTCCTGTTTTACCCGATCATCAAGCATTTGGAATGGACTGTACTTAGTAATTTCTTATTTTCAGCTTCATATAATCCTCGAAGCAATGAGAAAGATACTGCATTTTCATTCTTCATGGCCATGCCACCAGAGGTATGTGGGTGTTCATAGCTCTTATATTTACACAGGTTGCGATGTTGTATCATACATACAGTATGTTAAATGATGGAGCTGATTTGGTACTCTAATGAAATGATTCTTCAGTTATTTTATGCAACTGCACATATTCGGTTTTTGGTTGCATGTTATCAGAAGTGGATTATACAAGAATGCCAAAGAGGCATTCTTGTATTGCACTAAATGTTTAATGTTCATTAAATTTCACTATTACGTCTGCGAAATAAGCACGATTTTATCGTTTGTTTTGAGCATCAGACTGGTACCTCCCTCATTTTGCTCTGGACTCCCTGATTTTGAGGGCTGAAACAAACAAACAAACAAACATATATACATATTTATGTACACACGCATAAATATGCGCATACTACGAAATAGCTTTTACGGTTATGTACGAGTATATTTCGCGTTTGATGTGTTGCCCATAGTCAACGCGCCAACTGCGCATTTCCCATTAACCGTTAACCTTGTGACGACAGCGTCAAAGTAGGGGCGGGGCAAGTAACCATAGTAACCATACGTATGAGTAATTTGTCTCTTTATCATTCAGGTGGCGATTTTTATTTGGATATCTATTTTGTGCTTATTTATTATCATAAAATTTCTATTTATTAACTATTTTAAAATAATAATAAAGTTCATTCACTACTATTGCGTAAAATAACCATAAACTGTTTCGTATTTTTTTAATTATGTTCCACAGGAATAGTAATTAAACGTTCGGTAAATGTGTAACTTGATCATCCCTCTATAACATCTCTTACCGCGCTCAGTGAGTAACGTTGGGTAACACCTTATACCATCGTTGTTTTCTATTATGTTCCACGGGAATATAATAAACGTTTGGCTAATGCATATAAGCCTTCATTCTATAACTTCTCCTACCGCGCTCAATGAGTAATCAGGGCCTAAGGCTGAGAAAATCCTTGGAGGGGTAAAATTTCATGACTCAACTGTGCAATGATGAGCAACGGGCGCAGCTCTTGATCGACGTCCATAGTGTGGTAGAGGTGGGTCTGAGACAAGGCTTTCACGGATAAGTGACAAAAAAAATTACGTTATGGTTATTTACGATTATTAGCTAAGCTTATTTGTTAATCTTGCTCCAAAATCTAGGGGGGCTGCTACCCCCCTTGCCCCCCTCCCCAGAAGCTACGGCCCCTTGTAATTATGAAACTATGACTAATCTTACCATCGTTGTAGCCTTGTCGCAGACATGTGAATCAGCAAACGGGTTCCTTGGGTCGCCCTCGCATTGATTGATATCCAGAGATGCCAGCTTTGCGTCAGAACCGACGACTCCACTGTAACGACAGCATTCGGTGTCACTCGATGTAAACTCATGTACTATCCTTACTTAGTTTCATTAACTTATGTATTGTTTTATTACTACATAGTAACCCTATAACACTACGCGTTTATGGTATGATTTTATAATATGTAGAAGCGCGAGGGTGTTAAGGTTGTCATTGCGTGCTAGCCAAGGAATTATGGTTAAGGTACGCGTTGAGGTTTAGGGTTGAAGTGGTTAGGGTAAGGCGTGGAGTGGGTGTTAAGGTTAGGCGTTAGGATTAGTGTTGCGGGTCGGAGTTGGGTTTGGGTTGGGTTAGGGGTTGTGCTGCGTTACACTATCGATTTTTGTCAGCCAATCGTGAGCGATTTCAAGTGCATCCGAAGCTATGCCTTCGACTTGACCCAAGCTGCATTCCAACTAACTCGCTGAAATTCGATTGTGTTGGAGTCGAGTCGGAGTCAAGTGCCGAGTGTGGAGAAATATAACGTGTTCGTAATTTGCACGAACTCGGACGATTGCGCTGACAAAATCAGATTAGTGTTGTAAAGCGACTTTAGTTAAGGATATATATAATATAGTAATATCATATATAGGTTATAGTATTATATCTTATTGTTATTATTCTTGATTGTTTGTAGCCTGAAGCTCGAGATCTCCCGACTGCCGTTCTTTTGTAGAACGGGACGTAGTAGACAGGATCCAGACACCGTGATAGGCAGTCGTAGAAAGGCTGTATTCCACGTTGCCGTTGGCTGATGTGGCAGCACGGTAGCGTCGGTTGCTGTCAGCGGCATCATTCGTCGCGCTTGGGTCACCAGTGCATCAATCCGCGGCTCTTATGTTTGATCTGCATGTCTTTTTGAAAGTGTTGTTCGTTGTTTATCTGTTTTGATTAGAATGGCGATTAATTTTAGATACATTGTGTTGTCTGCTCGAATGCGTTTTAAATTACGTCGGGAAAAACGCAACGTTAGTTGAGTTTACATTTAGAGTTTTATTTTGTTGCCAATTCAAAACGTTGAATTACCCTATTAGTTCTTTCTCTGTGGTTAGCAAGAAATAACCACACACACACACACAGCACACACACAACACCCACACACACACCACACCACACTCACACACATAACACACATCACACACACACACACACACAACACACACTCACTCACACACATACAAACGACCCACACACACACACTCACACACACACACACACACCACACACACACACCACCACACACACACACACACACACACACACACACACACACACACACACACCAACACCCACTCACCCACACGACCCACCCCACTGTGCAGAAGACACAGACCAACCTCCAAACTTCATCTATACGTACGTGTGATGTGTATCTAGCAAGGCTGTCAATGGGCGTGTCCTGGGTGGAGTCAAAGTAGAATTCGTATCCACCAAGGATGGCAAAATCTTCAGCGTACAGATGCCTCGGCCCATGCTGTGTATCTCTGAACGCGTACGGCCCGAATCTATAGATGTGCGAAATCGAAAAATTACACGTGAATCGAACGGAACAGCGGCCAACCTATCCGTCATGTATACCAATTTTTTTTTTCACAATTTGCTTTTGATTATATTTCTGTATTTATATAGCAGTTATAGAGTTTGCAAAGCGTCTCCGCTAGGTTATTTCGCTTGTAGTTTATTTGTGTGTCGAAATGGTAGCCCATGTGTCATTTGTATGTATTATCAAAAATCGAAATTCTGCTATCAAAAAACTTTATTAAAAATAATAAATTAAGTAATTATCAATTATATTAGCTATAAATTAATACTTATATATGAATTACAAATTAATACTTCTTAAACTTATCATTGATTCATACTTAAATCAATATCTAAACAACCATCGTCAAATGTAATTATAAATAATAAATAATAGTTCATCATTAAATTTAATAAACTATAACTTAATAAATCAAACAACAACTCGCGCATTGGCGTACGCACCGTCCGCTCGTGCCCTTGAACGACCTTGACTTAAACAAGATGGCGCTGCCAAACAACTTATCGTCGGCGATGACGTTGGCTAGCACTTCTCCGAACATGTGATCCTGGGTCAGGTCGGTGGAGCGTAGCTCTACGTCGTTTTTATCCAGCACGGTGACGACCTCGTTTGCATTCTGCATGTAGTTCGAGAGAAAGTTTGCGGTTCGTACGGCGACGCGAGCCTGTGGTGCAAGCATCATGTCTGTCATGTAGAGGAACCTGTAATAGCCCGGGGGAGGCGTTTAATTAGGAATAGTGATTATAGTGTATATATTAAATATAGTAAATATAGTATATATAGTATCAAGAGCATAAATATATAGTATCAAATATCTCTATTATGTACTCTTGATAGCATACATATGCAGTAGCAGAACGGCTGGATAGCTGGAACCGCGCGCAAACACACACACACACACACACACACACACACACACACACACACACACACACACGACCCGCACGCACGCACACACACACGCGTGCGCACACACACGCAGACACACCACATACAAACGCACCACACACACACACGCACGCACGCACGCACGCACGCACCGTACACACACATACACACGCCCGCAATACCCCCCCCCCCACACACACACACATACACAACGCGGCAATGCGTGGGTACCCAACTTGACTATATCAGTCCAGTAAAACAGACACACAATCATACAATACCTATACTATATACACTATACATATACATATACATATACATATACATATAACTATACATTACAGTATAATATACATGTTAATATACATAATACAATACTATACATATACATATACATATACATAACACTATACATTATACCATATACATTATACATATACATATACATATATACATATAACACTTACATACATATACATATACAAAGTATACATATACATTACATATACAATATACATATATTAATATACATATACATATATACAATACATAATTACACTATACATATACATATACTATACAGATAATATACATATATACATAACCTTACATATACATATACATATACATATACATACTACATATACAGTATACATATACTATACATATACATATATATATACATATACATATACATATACATATACATATATATATACATATACATATAATATACATATACATTACATATACATATACATATACATAACATATCACTATACATATACACAATATACATATAATTCAGGAGCGTATAATGTCATTATCGCTCGCTGATATATAGTATATACAGTACCTTTCATCTAGCTCCGTATCCTCGTACGGTATGGTGTGACAGTTATCGAGTGTGACTGTGTTTAGCTTTGTTAGGAACTTCGTCCAAAGTATCCCTGCCACACTGCGTTTCCGCCTGCCCAGTGCAGGATCACCTTGCTGATCTGCAGCAGAAAATTCACGTATACTACTAAATGTTATTTTGTTATTTTTTATTTAGCTAAAGTGATTTCTTATCCCCGATCAAAAAGATTTTACGATGGGCATGCGCTTTATAATAGTAATATCAGGGTTGTCTACACGGGAGTGTATGCACAGGAGTGTAATAATATATAATTTATAATATTAATTAAGCTATAGAGCTATATTATATATCATAGTTTCTACTATATAACTATGCATATATAATATAGATCTATATTATTAATGTTTTAAATAGAGTGCAGGCGCTATCACAATTTCAAAGAACCGCAACACAGGCGTGGCTGTATATATGTCAAGATAGGCTGTCAAGCTATTACGGAAGACACTTGCAGTAACCCTCTCATACTGTCTACGGAATACAGTAAATACCCCCACCATGCCATGACCAGAACACGGTAGAATAGGTTGGTATTATATATATGTACGAATAGAGATAGATTTATGATGCTGACTGAGGAAGAGATGCTATCTCGATGCAGTAAACTTGATATCACGTTCTACTTTGATTTGGTGTAATGTATATAGTTAGCGGCAGTACGCGATGCGTCTCCTCCGCCCCCCAGTATGGTTCCGTGCGTGCGCTTGCCCGTGCCCTCCAATCGCCGTGCAGTAATAAACGTGTTGTTTCAGACCGTGGACTCACAGTTCATCCTATTTGGTAACTTTAGTATCCAACTTTTTCTGACTCTAGGACGATGCCGACATATTTGTTCGCGCATGTCCACGGTTTCCTATACTGATAATATACCGTATAACACGTCTTCTATTCGTGCGTATATAGTCTATCATGCAACAACCACAGTCGACAGATAAGTCGGGGTAAGGCTAATTATGCGCGCGACATTTAAATAACTTAGTAATCTCTGACTCGTACATGTAAACACGACAAGTGTGCATATAATTTGGTTATTGGAAGATAGTGGCGATGTATTTAGTATTTAATGAAAAATTGTAAAGCAACTGAAATGCACAACAACATAACTCATGTTCGGTGACCCTTTGTGAAGGATGCTAGATAAAATAATAAGAGGTGAATAAATTGCTTTGAAAATTCCTCAACAAGGACATTCTCAATGCAGCGCGACGGCCGCTTCCTTTCAGGTAGCCCGAGTGTGACATCGCCACCAGAAAGATGGCTTCAGTACATTTTCGCCAACAACATATGCAGGAACTGCGCTCGATTCATCGTAAAAATAGCCCTGCCACTCGCCGACACCCGGAACATGCGGGAAGGTTGACCCAGCTACCCACACGTGACCCGCACACACACAGATAGCGCATTACAGAATAGTTCAACGCGTTTTCGCAACCGGGGCAATGCCAGCCCGTCGTGGGGACCAGAAACCGGGGCCTCGCTGCTCGTCCTCCCCTCTCCGCCCTCCGCCCTCCCCCTCCGCCCTCTTGTACCGGACATTCTCTCCCGGGTACAGTAACGCGTTTGAAGAAGCATTCCTTTGTGATATACTGGAATATATAGTATATATATCATATTTTACATCGCGCTCGCTTGAAAGGCTAGTGCGGTACTAGTCCTACTATCAGGTACGAATGTGCTTAAAAGGTCGGCATCGAACTGCTCGTACCCTGGGGTTGTCTGGCTAGGATAGCCTCACGTTGATAACATGCTTCAGGAGTAATGTGATTGTCTTCTAATCCATCCCGAATTTCGACCCGTAGGTGAGTCCGTAGGGTTGGATGGTGTTTAGATTGTGGATCTATGAAGCTTCTCTTTTCTTTCTGATGCGTATTGTTGCTGTGGCTGTTCAGGCTGAGGTCTGAGATTTATGTTTCTCAATGCCATGCACCATGCAAGTCCGCGTGCGCGTGGTTGTCGCGTGGAAAAATTATCACTGACGGGGTACGTACTATCAGGTATACGTTAGTCTTGCTAAGGCGCCGAACTTCATGGATGCTGAAACACGCAGTTCATGAGGGAAACTAGTCATGCAGTTACGCATTCATTCCCAAATATGTTTATCTTCTTATCTATCTATCATATCTATCTATCTATCTATTATCTATCTATCTATCTATCTATCGTCTATCTATCTATCTATCATCATATCTATCTATCTTCTCCATTCTATCCTATCTATCATATATATCTATGCTATCTATCTAATCTATTCATCTATCTATCTATCTATCATTCTAATCTAATCGATCATATCTATCTATCTATCTATCTATCTATCTAATCTATTAATCTATCTATCTATCTATCTATTAATCTATCTAATGCTATCTATCTATCTATCTATTATCTATCTATCCTATCTATCGTATCTAGTCGTATCTATTGATCTATCTACTATCATTATCTATATCTATCATCTATCTATCGTGAGGTGTATGCTAGTCGTAGTCTAGGCTATTCTATGCGACGTCTAGTGCGTACCGGTATCTCTTTCGTGCTCTCTCTCTCGTCTGGCGTCGTCTGCGTCGCTGGCGGTCTTCTCTCTCTGCTCTCGTCTCTCTCTCTCTCGTTCTCTCGTCTGTGGTCCTCTCTCGGTCTGCTCTGTCTCTTCTCTGCTTATCTCTCTCTCTCTCTCTCCTCTCTCTCTCTCTCTCTTCGGTCTCTCTGCTCGTCTAGTATATATAATATATAGTATATATATATATATATATATGATATATATATATATAATATGAAGCACGCAACTTCCCCTTCCAACCTAGAGCGCAGGTGCATGCGCCACTCTTACTATACATTACATCCTCTATTGCTGGCTACGTTACCGCTCCTTCTTCCAAACAGGTTGGTATATTAATGTTCGGTATATATTGGCATCTCGCTTTACATGCCTTTCACTGTTTTATCGCCCTGTCTAAAAGCTGCTAGATTAAATCTAGACACCACTCCACAACTCCAACCGATTCTTGGAAATACTTACGGCCTTTAGTTGAACATCGGACGAGAGCGATTTGGTCACGAATCAGTTCGGTACTTGCGCTGCTCGATGCATTTTTTGAACAGACCACTTTCGTCGACAACATTTTGTCGCCGAAAAACGCCACATAAAAACGCTAGAACATTTCGGGTGGCCATCAACAAAGGGAAAGTATTTTTAAAAGATATTAATCTTTTGGTGTTTGAGCAATCACATTTGTGGAATATATATATATATGTGTGTGTGTAGTGCCGATGACCTGTGTGTGTGTTGTGTGTGGTGTGTGTGTGGAGTGTGTCTGTGGTGTGTGTACGTGTACCATGTTTTGTGCGCGCGGCGCTTGTGTGTGGGTGCGTGTGTGTTGATGTCGTGATTGTGTTGTGTGTGTGTGTGTCGTGTGTGTGCCCTCTTTGTGTGTGTGGTGCTGTGTGTGTGTGTGTGGTGTGTGTGATGTGTGTGTGTACGTGTAACATGGTGTGCGCGCGTGG
>NW_014577103.1:134093-137128 GCF_000485595.1 Priapulus caudatus | reverse complement strand
GGTGACTGCAAAAGTCGTCAATGGGCAGACGCGAAATCGTCGTCGCACTAATGAACGTGCTGTTTCCATGGTTACTCCGCAAAAGTGGCTCGCCGACTTCCACTTCCGCGCGCCAGACCTCGTGAAGTTCTCCGAGACGTGGAAGGACGACGAGACGTACATGGACAAGCTGAGGGCGTCGCTGTCCAGCAAGCTGCCGCGCGATCAGACGGACGAGCGCATGCTGCTGAACTATGTGGAGCAACTCGCACAGCTAGTCGAGGTTAGTGGGGAGGGCGGGGTTAGTGGGGAGGGTGAGGTTAGTGGGGAGGGCGAGGTTAGTGGGGAGGGCGGGGCTGTTGCCAGAGAGACGTGTAATCGAAGCAAAGCTTTGTTGGTCGTGGGTAGACATACTGAATCGATGAGCAATGAAGCTTGTTGAAGGTAGCGATAGTAGTAGTAGTAGTAGTAGTAGCGGTAGCGGCAGCGGCAGTGGCAGCAGCAGCAGCAGTAGTAGCAGCAGTAATAGCAGCAGCAGCAGCAGTAGCAGCAGCAGCAGCAGTAGCAGCAGCAGTAGTAGTGTAGTGTGGCAGAAGGATTCGCAGCAAGCAGAGCTGCTTGTGAGAGAGACGTAGTCAAAGCAGATCTGCTGAATTTCATCTTGGCACAGGTGGGGACATCAAATTCGGCTGGCGATATCTCATTTTAATCCTTGCTTGCAATGATGCTACTGTTACAATAATCGTGCTGCACGTTTGTTTGTACAGGGTGTGGATCCAGATCGGTGAAATTATCAGCAAAGATCCACAATCCTGCTAACGAGGTAGATCCAACATGGCTGCACACGAAGTTAGCCAATCGAAATGCACCGCTAGCAAAGACCGTGTACAGTAAGACAGGACGCGCATCCGAAATGCGCCCCAAGCATGGCGGCAGTGCCGACCAATCGCAGGCTAGCTGGCGTTTTACGCGATCAGCCGCGCGCACGTGCCGCGACGAATGCATAAACACAAGATCATTAATTGTCGTTGTTGTTTGATCGAGTTTTTATTTATTTGTTTGTTGTTGTGTTGGGGGAGGGAGGTGTTGTTTGTGTTGTTGTTGTTGTTGTTGTTGTTGTTGTTGTTGTTGTTGTTGTGTCATTGGCGTTAAACGTCATCATGTGGTTGTGTTAGTAAGCGTAAATAAAATGCATTCAATGTCATTATCATGTTTTTCGTGCTTGCTTTTAATAAACTGCTTTGTCGTAACAAGAACAACAGCACTTAAAGAATGTGTGTGTGTGTGTGTGTGTGTGTGTGTACGCGTGCGTGCGTGTGTGCGTGCGTGCGCGCGCGTGTGTGCACATATAACATGTCACCATCCATAATTGATGATTTATATAAGTGTCGGCATATGGATATCGTTTAACCAATGCAATTATTATAATACGACCAGCCATTATCTGGCATGGGTGGCATATCTATAGCTATACCTGAGTAGTGGGCTTGCATCTCGCTGTCCCAGCATATGTGTTTTTGCTCTTGTCTCCTGGGCATTGGTTGATGTCAAGGTAGTAAACCGGAATGTCGATATTGACTGCTCCTACATATCTACGAAAAACGGAATCCGTAGTTAGAATTAATTTATAGTTAAACCTACGTTTGAAAACCAGTTCGTATGTAATTCTGCGAAACTGGGCGAGGTAGCTTTTCGATAACCCCGAACGGAAAATATATTAATTATTATATAGTGCCCCCCGCTTTATCGGCACAGGAAACCATGAATGTCCCGATTAAGCGATGGCCCAGATTGCGCGGTGAACGCGCGTGTATAATGATTAACACTATAGTTGTCGTTTAAAGTGTCATTAATTTATGCCTCTCAATTAACACGTCGTTTAAGCGATGCGCTTGTTTATCCGAGGCCCGATAAAGCGGGGGAATCGCCGTATTACGTTTCTATACACGCGGCATTTCACACTCGCTGTACATACAGGGTGTGGTTCAATAATGATTACACATCGGTGCGGATTTAGCCTTCATATTACGGCTGGTTACGAGACTTGTCTTGTTGTGTAAAAGCAGCGGTGAGTTCAATGCAGGGCGTGGCCTGCCGCCCCCACCCTCCGCCGGTCACGTGGGCGAGGCGGATGAGAATTAGCAGACGACGCATAATGAGGTTGCTGGGGCGCGTTGCTGGTGACGCGGCAGCCATTGTGGTGACGTCACGTTGCGTGAGTCGAGCTCGAAATTCATTGTCGATACCAAGAAAGAGCGAGGAATTCATCGCCACAGTTACTCACATAAGCTCATATAACCTTAAATATTCTCTAGTCTTAAAAGTCCACGAGACTATATCGAAGACAAAGCTGATCAAATAGACAGATCAACACTGGGGATCGCAGTAGGAAAAGCTTCGAGTTTGCAACTAACTAAAGAGGAAGGGAAAATAATTCCAGTACGGAATAACAGAAACGAAGAAGCGAAACTTAAACTGATCCTTTGAAGATATGACGCGTGTTGAAAGCAATGATCACGCTCAGATGATCGAGTGCAACGAACAGGTTTCATCAAGCAAGAGGGAATGCCATTATATCAAGAGCTAATAATAGCTAATAACGGTATTATTAGCTCTTGAATATATCTATAGCACTATAGTGATAGAAGGGCCCCGGAGGAAAAGAGAAAAGCGAAACATGGTGAAGGACAGTGGAGAAAGAAAGGATTACATTAGAGTTTATAAAACATGGAACGAGGCCGAAAGAGCTGCTAAAGATAGAACGTCATGGGGAAATTTGATTTCCAGTCCTAATCTCCACGAAGAAAAACAGAACTACGAGGATAGTGGTGTGAAGGGTAGGGCGTGACCTATCTTTATAGCATCGCTGCATCAGAGCGAGCAGAGCTATGTGTTGACTCGTTGTCAGATTAATTGGGAATTATAAACTGTTATTATGCTCGAGTGACGAAGCGGTTTCGAATATAAATCGAGTTGTTAATTATCTACACGAGCAAAACGTACGCGCGATGAATCAGAGATGAAATCGGGATGCAGCCGCTGGGTATATATATATA
>NW_014577103.1:124423-133486 GCF_000485595.1 Priapulus caudatus | reverse complement strand
ATGACGCGCCTAATTAACGATGTAGGCTTACGTCATATTGTGCTGCTAGACACTATAGTTAACGTGTGTGTGTCGTAGTGTGTGTTGTGTGTGTGCACTGTGTGTGTGTGTGTGTGGTGTAGTGTGTGTGTGTGTGTTATCGTAGTGCGTCCGTTGCGTGCGTGCGTGTGAAGTGTGTATGTGTGTGTGCGTGTGTGTGTGTGTGTGTGTGCGCTGCGTCGTGAGTGTGTAAGTGTGGTGTGGGTGGTGTTGTGTGTGTGTGTGTTGTGTGTGCGTGTGTTGCGTGTGGGTTGTGTCGCGTCGCGTGGCTCGTCCTTGTGTCGTGTGTGTTGCTGTGTGTGGTGTGCGTGTGCCGTGTAGCCGTCGTGCCGTGTGCGTGTGGCGTGTGCTGTGCGTGCTGGGACGCTAGTGCGTGTGCGCGTGCGCTGTGGGGAGAGAGGTTTTTTGTTCCTTTGTATGACGCGTGCTTGCCGTTAGGTAATATACCGTATCTATTGGTGCTATGCATAAACAGCCAGGATTCATGTTTTCATCCTTCTCCTCGTGCCTGACACCATACCTGCGTGATGTGCGGGAGTGCATACACCAATATATATATATCTAGTATATATATATATACAAATGTGCGAGAGTATATATATATATATATATATATATATATATATTTCTACATCCGTGTGAAGGCTATGGTGGTACTAGGCCTACTATCAGGTACGAATGTGTTAAAAGGTGCATCGAACTGCTCGCTACCCTGGGGTTTTCTGGCTAGGGATAGCCTCACGTTGATAACATGCTGTCAGGAGTAATGTGATTGTCTTCTATCCATCCCGGAATTTCGACCCGTAGGTTGAGTCCGTATGGTTGGATGGTGTTTAGATTGTGGATCTAGTAAGCTTCTCTTTTCTTTCTGATGCGGATTGTGTGTGGCTGTTCAGGGAGGTCTGAGAATATGTTCTCAATGCCCATGCACTGCAAGTCCGCTGGGGTGTGGTTGTCGCGTGAAAAATTATCACTGACGGGTACGTACTATCAGGTATACGTACGTCTTGCTAGGGGCCGAACATTCATGGATGCTGAAACACGAGTTTATGAGGAAACTGCCATGCAGTTACGCATTCGTTCCCAAATATGTTATATATATATATATATGAAGCACTCAACTTCCCCTTTCCAACCTAGAGCGCAGGTGCATGCGCCACGCTTACTATACACTACATCATCTACTGCTGGCTACTACCGCATCCTCTTCCAAACAGGTTGGTATATAAGGTTGCTATATATTGGTATTTCTCTTTACATGCCTCACTGTTTACGACATCGCCTGTCTAAAGCTGCTAGATTAACATCTAGACACACACTCCACACTCCAACCGTTTCTTGGAACTACTTACGCCATTGTGAACAGCGGGGAGCGATTTGGTCACGAATCATTTCGGTACTTGCGCTGCTCGATACATTTTTGAACAGACCACTTTCGTCGACACATTTTTGTCGCGAAAAACGCCACATAAAACGCTAAACATTTCGGGTGGCCATCAACAAAGGGAAAGTATTTTTAAAAGATATAATTTTGTGTTTAGCAATCCCATTTGGTAGAATATTATATATATATATATATATATAATATTATGTAGTAAAAAATATATAAAGAAATTCCTCCACGTTAGTTCGCAAACATTAAGAGACGCAAACTCAACTCACCATATACTTACATAGAGTTGCTTTTTTTAATTACTTATATCTCGATTACCAAAGCATTTGCAGAAGTTTTAGTTACTCACGAAAATATTTTTTTTAATCATTTACATAACGTGTCAAAAACTAACTCGTCAAAACCAAACTATAATGAGACTTCAACAGAGAGACGGACAATATCGATAAGATAACAGATCAACTTCAACATAAGCTTCACTACTTACATAGAGGTACTGTCTTCTCTCCTACTCTCCTGCATTTCAGAGCTTCGAACATGTTCCAGTTTCCGGCTTGCATCTCTCGGAACTGAGTCTCCATTAGGACACCTTCGAACTCCGTCCGTCCGTCGTCGTACGGGTATTCGAATCCGGGTTTACATTGACAGGTGTAGCCGCCGGCTCGGAATCCTTGACCCATTTTCGGCAGGCACTGAAGCGATTCGATAACAAACGCATAATACGATAATAAATACAATAATACGTAATTAAGCACGCACGCACGCACATACGCACGCGCGCCCACACACGCACACAACCACTACACACGGCACGACAACACCAACATGCACACACACACACGAACCAGCACAACAGCACATCACACAGCACACACACACACACACACATCACAGCACTCACACACACACAAAACAACACACACACAGCAAAACAACACAAATATATATCATATTTACTGTACACACCGGAGCATAAATTATGGCGCATACTACGAAATAGCTTTACCGGTTATGGACAGTATATTCTTCGCGTTGATGTGTCGCCCATAGTCAACGGACGCCAACTGCGCATCTTTCCGTTAGCCGTTAACCTTTGTGCGACACGTCAGAGTAGGAGGGGCAAGTAACTATAGTAACCATACGTATGAGTAATTTGTCTCTTTATATTCAAGTGGCATTTTTTGGGATATTCTATTTTGGTACTTATTTATATCATAAATTCTATCTATATAACTATTTTAAAAATAATAAGTTCATTCACCTATATTGGCGTAAAAATATACCAAAACTGTTTCGTATTCTTTGTTAATCATTCGCCACAGGAATAGTAATAACGCGTTCGGCAAATGTGTCAACTCGATATCCGCCTCTATGACATCTCTTCGCCGCGCTCAGTGAAGTAAGTTGAGTCACACCTTTATCGCATCGTGTTTTCTATTAGGTTCCACGGAAATACATAAACTTTGCTAAATCGTATAAGCCTTCATTCTATACACTTCCTACCCGCGCTCTATAGTAATCAAGGGCGTTAAGGCTGGGGTATCGAGGTCTAATCAGGGCATTAGGTTGAGAAAATTCTTGACTGGGCCAAAATTTCATGCCACTCAAGCTGGTTCAATGAGAGCTAACGGGCGCAGCCTCTTGACGTACCGTCCCATAGTGTGTAGGTGGTGGTCTGAGACAAGAGCTTCACTGGATACATGACAAAAAAAATCACGTTATGGTTATTTACGATTATAGCTAAGCTTAATTTGTAATCTTAGCTCCGAACAATCTTATGGGGGGCTCTACCCCTCCCGCCAGAGACACGGCGCCTTGTAATTATAAAACTATGACTGAATCTTACCATCGTTGTTAGCCTTCGTAGCAGACCTGTGAAATCAGCAAACGGGTTCCTTGGGTCCGCATCTCGCATTGATTGATATCCAGAGAATGCCAGCTTTTGCGTCAGAACCGCGATCACTAGTAACGACAGCCATTCGAGTCAACTCCGATGTAAACTCATGTAACTATCCTTAGTGTATCACCTTATCAGTATTATTTATTATTACCTAGTAATTCCTATAACTACCGTATGGATGATTATAATATGTAGAAAAGCGCGAGGGTGTTAAATAGTTTTTGTCATTGGCGTGCTAGCAAGGAATATGTTTAGGGTTTACGGTTGAGGTTAGGGTGGAAGTTAGGGTTAGGGTTTAGGGTTGGACGTGGGTTAACGGTTAGGGCAAGATTAGTGATTGGGGTTTCGAGTTGGGTTTGGGGGGGTAAGGGGTTGGCCTGTGCGTTTACACTATCGATTTTTGTCAGCGCATATCGCGAGCGATTTCAAGTGCATTCGCAACTCCCCCGACTTGACCCAAAGTGATTCCAACAATCGCTGAAATTCACTTGGTGTTTGAGTCGAGTCGAGTCAAAGCGCCGAGTTGGAGAATAAGACTTGTTCTATTTTGCAACGACTCGGACGATTTGCTGACAAAAATCGATAAGTGTATTAACGCAGCTTTTAATGTTTAAGGATATAAGTAGATATATAGTGAATATCATATCTAGTTATAGTAAAAATTTATTATTGTTGTATTTTATTTATGTTTGTACCTGAACTGCGAGATCCTCCGATGCCGTTTCTTTTGTAAAAGAACGTAGTAGGACAGGATCGCAGACAGCCACCCGTTGGTAGCAGTCGTAAGTAAAAGGCTATTCCAACTTGCCGTGGCTGGACTGTGGGGAGCACTGGTAGGTATGGTTCTGTGCAGCACATCGTCCCGTGGGTCACCAGTGGCGGATCAATGCCGGCTCTATCGTTGATCTGCATGTGAACAGGTTGTTTTGTTGTGTTATTTTTCTGATTAGATGAGGATTATTTTGATACATTTTTGTGATCTGCTGTGCGAATGCGTTTAAATACGTCGGAAAAACGTAAACGTTATTTGAGTTACATTTAGAAGTTTATTGTCTGTTGGCATTAAACCCCGTGATTACCTATAGTTCTTGTCTCTTTTGTTGGTAGCTAAGTAAATAACACACACAAACCCACAACACACACCCAACACAGCAAACACACCGAGCGCACACACACACATTACTCACTATCACACACATCCACACACGCACACAACACACACCACCACACCACACACAACACACCTCACGCACATACACATCACACACTCACAGCACAAGGCACACACACACACACTCACACACACACCACACACACACAGCAACACACACAGCACACACACACCACACCCCACACACACACACGACCCCCCCACTGTGCAAAGAGACCAGACCAACCTACCAACTTCAATCTATACGTACGTGTGAGTGTATCTAGCAAGGCTGTCAATGGGAGTGCCGGGGTGGAGTCAAATAGAATTCGTATCCACCAGATGGCGAAATCTTTCAGCAACAGATGCCTGCGGCCCATGTGTGTATCATCTGAACGCCGTACGGCCCGAATCTATAGATGTGCGAAATGGCGAAAAATACACGTGGAATCGAACGACAGCGGTCACCTATCCCTCATGTATACCATCAAACTTTTTGTTCACAATTTGCTTTTGATTATATTTGTTATATTATACTCTGATTTAATAGCAGTTACTAAGTATTGCAAAGCGTCTCCGCTGAGGTTATTTCGCTTATGTGTGATCGAAATGTCGCCCATGTGTCATTTGTATGTATTATCAAAATTGGAAAATTTCTGCTATCCAAAAACTAATTAAAAATAATAAATAAGTGAATTATCAACTTATATTGCTATAAATTAATAACTTATATACGTTACAAATTAATACTTCTGAAACTTATTATGATTCATACTTAAATCAATATTAAAGCAACCATCGTCAAGTTTAAATTATGAAATAAAAATAATGTCATCATTAAATTAAATAAAATATAACTTAAAAATCAAACAACAACTCGCGCATGGCGTACGCAGAGCGCCGTCCGCATCGTGCCGCTTGAACGACCTTGGACTTAAACAAGATGCGCGTCTGCCAAACAACTTATCGTCTGCGATGGACGTTGGCGAGCACTTCTCCGAACATGTGATCCCTGGGTCAGGTCGTGAGCGTAGCCTCTACGGTCGTTTTATTCCAGCACGTGACGACCTCTGTTTGCATCTGCATGTAGTTGAGAGAAAGTTTGCGTTCGTCACGGGCGACGCGAGCCTGGTGGTGCAAGCATATGCTGTCATGTAGAGGAACCTGTAATCCCCGGGGGAGGCGTTTTAATTAGGAATAGGTCTTAATGTGTATATATTAATATATAAATATAGATATATTAGTATAAATATATAGTATCAAGATACATATAGAGATATCTCTATTATTTTCTGTTGAAGTATACAGTAGCAGGAACGGCGGATAGCGGAACCGACGCGCGCCACACAGACACCACGCAGTCACCGTACGCACGCACAGATCCGCACACTCACGCAGCGCACCGCGACGCACGCGTTGGACTACGACGCACACACACACACAGACACAGCACGTCACGCACGCACACAACACACAGGTGTCACGCATCGCACACACACGCAGCACGACACACATACAAACGCACAGCACAAGACACACACGCACGGCAGCACGCACGCACGCACGTACACACACATACACACGCACAACGCACATCCCCCCCCCATCACACTACACACATACACACGGCAATTCGGGTACCGCACTTACTATATCATCAGTAAAACAGACACACCCTATAGCAATACATACATATATAACATCAACCATATACATATACATATAGCATATTTACATATACATAACAATTACATCTACATATACATATACATATACATATAAGCATATACAATATACATTACATATACATATACATATACATATACATATACATATACATATATCATATACATATACATAACAGTTACATGATACAATACATATACATATACATATACATATACATATACATAGTACATATAGCATATACATTACATATACATATATGCATATGACATATACATTATACATATAACATATAATATACATATACATATACTATACATATACATATACATATACATATACATATACATATTAGCATAACATATATCATATCACATATACATATACATATACCATATACATATACATATACATATACATATACATATACATATACAATACATATAACATCATACATATACATATACATATACATATACATATACATATACAATACATATACATATAACAATATACATATACAGTAGTACACAATAACATATAATTCCAGGGAGCGTATAAATGTCATTATACGCTCCTGGAATAATAATATACAGTACCTTTCTCTAAGCTCCGTATCCCGTACGGTAAATGTGTGAACAGTTATGCGAGTGTGACTGTCTTTAGCTTTGTTAGACAGCTTGTCAAAGTATGCGTCTGCCACAGCTGCGTTTCCCGCCTGCGCATAGTTGGCAGGATCACCCTGCTGAGCTGTCAGCAGAAAATCACGATACATCCAAATGATATTCGTTATTTTTTATTTAGGCATAAATGATTTCGTCATATCCCGATAATTTTAGATGGCATGCGCTCATGTAGTAATATCAGGGTTGTCTACACGGGAGTGTATGCACAGGAGTGTATAATATATAATTATTATAATATTAATTAAGCTATAGAGCTATATTATATATCATAGTTATATATATAACTATGATATATAATATAGATCTATATTATTAATGCTTAAATAGAGATCGCTATCACAATTAAAGAGACCGCCAACACAGGCGTGGCTGTATAATATATGTCAAGATAGCTGTCAAGCTATTACGGAAGACACTTGCAGTAACCGCTCAATGACTGTCTTACGGGATACAGGGAAAATACCGGCCACGAGCATGACCAGAACACGGAAGAATAGGTTGGTATTATAATATTACTAGATAGATAGATTTACTGATACTGAACTGAGGAGAGATGCTAGTCTCGATGCAGTAAAGACTTGATATCACATTCTACTTTGATTTTAATGTTATATATTTGGGCGTACGTGTGTGTGTGCGTGCGTGCGTGCAGAATAAACGTGTTTTCAGACGTGACTCACAGTTCATCCTAGCTACTACTACACTGGTAACTATATAATTTTTTTATCTAGACGCATTTGTCCACGTATATCTCTTATGATAATATACGATAACGCTATCGTTAGCTACCTGCACACCGCCATGGGACAGAGCCATTGGACACGAAAATATACCGACCAGACACGTTATATATATAGCTATTGCGCGACGCGTTCTTTCAGTTTAGCCACGGACAGTAGCATTGACCACGGAAATGCGGAAGTTGACCCCAGTACGCCACACGTGACCCGCACACACAGTGGCCAGTAGCGCATACAGAATAGTATTCAACGCGTTTCGGCAACCGCAATGCCTAGCGTCGGGACCAGAAACCGGCTGTGCCCGCTCCTCCCGCCTCCGCCCCTGCCCCTCCCCTCCGCCCTCTGTACCGACATGTCTCTCCCGGGTACAGTAAACCGCGTTGTGAAGAAGTATCCTTGCTGAATATATATATATAATATATCTATACTTCTAGCATCCCGGCTGAAGCTTATGGTGGTTACCTAGGCCATACTCACCTCACCACACATGCTCAACAGGTGCATCGAACTGCTCGCTACCGGCGGTGTCCTGGCTAGGGATACGCCTCACGTGTGATTAAACATGCTGCAGGAGTCATGTGATTGTCTCATCCATCCGCGAATTTCGACCCGTAGGTGGAGTCGCGTATGTTGGATGTGTTTAGATGTGGTGATCTAGTAAGCTTCTCTTCTTTCTGCATCGCGCGATTGTGGCTGGCTGTTCAGGAGGTCTGAGAATCATGTTCTCAAGTGCCCATCACTGCAAGTCCGTCTGGGGTGTGGTGTTCGCGTGAAAAATTATCACTGAACGGGTGGTACTATCAGGTATACGTACGTCTTGTAGGGGCCGAACATCATGGATGCTGAAAACGAGTTCATGAGAAACTGTCATGCCGTTACGCATTCATTCCCAAATATGTTTATTCTATTATATATAATATCTATCTATCTATCTTATCTATCTATCCTATCTATCTATCTATCCTATCTTATCTATCTCTATTCTTATCTATCATCTATATCTATCTATCTATCTATATGATTCCTATCTATCTATCTATCTACTATCTATCTTATCTATCTATCTATCTATCTATCCTATCTATCTATTCTATCTATCTAGTCTATTATCACTATTAATCTATCTATCTTCTATCTATAATGCTATCATCTATCTATCTATCTATCTATCTAGTCTATCTATGCTATCTATCTATCTATCTATCTATTTATCTATCATCTATCTATCTATCTATCTATCTATCTATCTATCTAGTCTATCTATCTTATCTCATCTATCTATCTATCACCTATCACCTGATCTCTTCTCTCTCTCTCTCTCCGTCTCTCTCATCTCTCTCTCCTCTCATCATCTGCCCCTCTCGTGAAATCTCTACTCTCTCGCTCTGTCCAATCCTCTCTCCTCTCTTCTCTCTCTCTCTCTCTCCTCTCAGCTCGTCTTCCTCTCTTTCTCTCTCTCACTCCTCCTC
>NW_014577103.1:121012-124398 GCF_000485595.1 Priapulus caudatus | reverse complement strand
ACACACACACACGCACACGCACATGCACATACACACTCACGCACACACACACACACACACACACACACACACACACACACACACACACTGTTCTATAGTGCAGGCAGCACAATATGACGTAAGCCTACATCGTTAATTATGGCGCGTCATGTTGCTATGCGGGTAATTAATTAACACCCGATTGTTCTACATAATTATAATTACCCTCTAACCAATCGTTCTAACGACGTGCTTGGCCCTGTACCATTTACACCAACAACGAATAATCCTCAAAGTCTAAGGGAGTACACCGAAGAGGGAGATGAGTCAAAGCTAATCAAATTTATAGATCGAATTGATGGATCAATAATCATATCCATAGCAAACTTGGAACCAGAAAATTGGCGCCACTGGTTGCGTATGTTACTTCGTAGCTGCTATTATGAAGGGAATGAACAGGCATGCCTACAATTTGCACAGAGCAACGAACCTTGGTTTATCTCGGTTTAACCAGTACAGGAGCGAATTACAGGCAATTTATTAGGCTAGATTAGGGCCAGCGAAATGATGGATTTAAACTAATTAAGCCTAGTCCTTTGTGTTTTTTTATTTTTTTATTTGTAAAGGCACACGCACACACTTTTCGTTTTTACTCTCTCTTGGCTTAACGTATAGATGTTTTCCTTCTTTAAATCACGAACGTGTACCTACATGGAGTGTCGACGCTTTAGGCTGAACCGCAAACAGTTCACTTGTTTCTTTTCATCAGTTTTGTTGGACTCGGTCACGTGATTCGGGGCAATATTCAACACGTAATAAGCGGAACTTGTGCAATTACCCAATGACTATATATAGTCACGTGTGTTATCGTTCTGCTGCTATTATTATATATCTATTATTATGATGTGGTGGTGAAACGTAACTCCATAGCTAATTTCACTGCAGAGCAACGAACCTCTAAATTGATATCCGTTTAAAACGCATAGAGGCGTTTCCTTATACACGTGTTACATAGTGTTACATATAGATACATAGCGATACATAGATATACATTGATACATAGCGATACACAGATACATAACATAGTTGTACATAGATACATAACATAGTGATACATAGATTCATAGCGTTACATTTAGACATTTTTACATAGAGACGTTTCCTTTTATACATGTATATAGGCCGGGCCGTAGGTTGAGCAAATTTCTAGCGGGGGAAGGGGCAAAATTTCGTGACTCAACTGTATAATGATGAGCGACGGGCGCAGCATATGATCGACGTCCATAGTGTGGTAAGGGCGGGTCTGAGACAAGGCTTTCCCGGACAAGTGATACAAAAACCACGTTAGGGTTATTTACGATTATTAGCTAAGCTTATTTTTTAATTTTGCTCTAAAATCTAGGGAGAGCTGCCACCTTGCCCCCAGAGGCGACGGCCCTGACTAATCATCTCGATCATCAACGTAGAACACGATAGAAAGAAATTATAAATAAAGTATAATAAAAATCAAACAACGTCCAAGCCGACCTATTCCGTCTAAAGGGGCAGATTTTTTTTGCTTGCCCCATTCTCCTGTGATCTGGAAAAACCTAGTAAGTCGAATTTTGGTGACAATTTAGTTAGACCCATATTTGGACTTACTAGGTTTTACCTCTTCATTTTAGCAGGTTAAGGTGTGTGAAACTCTTCCCTGTTTACAGCTTTTCATCTGTAAGAACCTAGTATGTTTGCACGTCTCGAGCAAGAATGCCCCCCGACAAGCTACGGCCCTGGTAATTATGAAACTTTGACTAATCTTGATACATAGCAAGTGTAGTTCGGTAAAGTATAAGAGCTGATTAGCAAACAGTACGATGACGATAGCATGACTCAGGCTATAGTAACACGGACTTAGCCGGATCCTGTTCGATTCACACTCATCTTTGTTTTCTTTAAAATTGTTCCTATTGACTGAGCACGGAACTTGCGCGATTGCTCAATGACTGCGTCTGTGGATAGCGTATAACTTCATACCTAATGGGCACGTGCGGGTTGGTGCGACCCGGCGAAAACGTCATAGAGGACGCAATTTGACCCTTATAGAATACTTATCCTTCCGGGCAATTCAATTCGTAGGTTTCATAATTTAAAATTCATTAAACCGCGATTTCTGCATCGCCTGGTTTAAACCTGGCTCTGATAAGATAGTTAGTGCGCATTGCAAACGGGTCTCTATTAGATTAGAAACACGTCTAAGTGGAAGCGAGAGATACAATCTGTGCTATATAAAGCTGTTCGTAACGTCGCAGAAACCCGGAGATGAAACGACGATAGCCAAACACACGTCAAGGTATAATTAAACAGATAAAAAAAAAAATAAAAAAAATATAGATAAAAAAGTAGACAAACGGGTATACAACCCGTGTATAGTAAATAAGTGAAATTATTCAAAAGCGTCTGGGAAACTAGAAATGTGCGAAGCAAAATATGTGCAATCAGATCGGAAACTCCAATTAGATTCATTTTTAGCATGTCGATGTCTATGAAATGTCTACCGTAAATGTTAGTAGCAGGAGATGAGACCTCACGTCAGGATAGGATTCATAGGCGCATGCATCCATGCAATAGGCCATCCTGTAGGCCAATCCATCACTGTTATAATTTCGTCGTAGAATTTCGCCGCTCGTGTTAATAATAGGCCTACTAAGTATTCGGCGAATACTTTCACAACGTTTACCTCGCGCGGTAGCATATAAACTTCTGATATAAACCAGTTTAACCCCCCCCCCACCACCACCACCACCACCCTCCAGAAGAGTAAATATCCCGCTAATTTTGAAATAGCGATGAAATGCTGTCTGAGGGTAAATGCGTGTGCATGCATTCATGCGTGCGTGCATCAGAAGTGATCGACGACCATCTTCACAACGTGTCTACCGAACAGAATCACCTGAGCGTGTCGCTACGTATATATCTAATGTGTAGGTGCATGGGCAAGGCATGCATGCAGACAATCGATGCAGTGTTGCACGGGATACCGGATATTAATCTATTTGATGCGTCCGCCCTTACGGCTAAATAACGGCGACTCGTTTTCGGCTTGTATTTTGCAATCACTTTCCTTGATGCGAAGAAATTGTTCACACACATGCACACAAACACACATACATACAGACAGAAAAACACACATACACACATGCACACAAACACACATACATACAGACACACACACATACACACAAACATAGAGGCACAATGCACATACATACAGACACACACACATACACACAAACATAGAGGCACAATGCACATACATACAGACACACACACATACACACAAACACACAGACACACATACATACAGACACACACACACACACACACACACACACACACACAACACACAGACACACAGACACACAGACACA
>NW_014577103.1:114527-121002 GCF_000485595.1 Priapulus caudatus | reverse complement strand
CACACACACACACACACACACACACACACACACACACACACACACACACACACACACACACACAGAGAGAGACACATACATACAGACACACACACACACACACACACACACACACACACAACACACACACACACACACACACACACGACACACACTACTACACACACACACAACACACACACACACACAACACACACACACACACACACACACACACACACACACACAACCCCCCACCCACACACACACGCACGCACGCACACACACATACCCTCCCCCCACAAACCCTCCCCCACAGCACATAATACGCATACGTCATCACTTACTGCGGTGGTGCGTTGACGTAGTTTATATCGGGTCGCTCGTAATTGACCACCGGTGACACGGCGCTGGTCAGCCACTTATCTGCAAGTCCGCACTCGAAGTAAGGCGGCGAAAACTTGACGGGAAGTGACTCGGGAGGCCCGAACACCAATATATGCTTCTTCGGTTTGAAAATCTTCTCCAGTATGATAGTGTAGTTGACCGGTGGCGCCATCGCCTTCGGCAGCCATTTTGAAAACCACGGCTTCGGCCATTGGTACCGGTTACTGTCCGTGTAGCCCGAGTTATCGCCCACCCCGGCTTCCGTGGCGATGAAATACTCGTAGAGGGGGTCCACCTGTCTCACGTAGGGCAGATAGTTGATCTTCCGCGTCGGGATGGAATACTGCTTTGTCGGGTACCAGTTCGGCCAAAAGTTAGCCTTATCGAACACGACGCTGCTGCCGGACGCTATCCCGCCGTACGCAGCCAGATCTGCCATCGCCGAGTAATAGTAGTAAAGGAAGCCCGGTTCCTCGCTCGTCATGTTAACGTGTTGAAGTATGAAGCTGTAGAAGAAAGCTCGGTTGTGAGCGAGGCCCGATGCTGAGGAGAGATGCTCTTGGTAATGTTCGTTAGAGTCGAGAGGCGTTCCAGGAATCCCGCTAACCATGTTGTCGTCGAGAAGTAGACCCTTCTCGTTGTCGCTGGCCGTCTTTCGACAGTTCTGCCAGTCGACGGACGACAGCCGTTCGGCGGCGACGTCGTAGTTGTCCAGTTCGAGAGAGAGCCGCGCGCAGAGGAGGAGGAGAAGGAGGAGCACGGGGGAGAGGGTGTGGCGTGGAGTCGCCATCGTGTGTGTGTGTGTGTGTGTGTGTGTGTGTGTGTGTGTGTGTGTGTGTGTGCACGCGTGTGCGTGCGCGCGTGTGCGCGTGTGTGTGTACGGGTTTCCCTCGCCGATACACGCAATTTGTTGATCACGACCGTTCAGATCTAGTAGGTAGCGATAGAACTACTGATGCAGTCGATACAAGCTTGAGAACTCACAGAATCGGTAATTAGTAAAGGTCCCGCGTGCGTGCGCCAGAGAAGTGACGGCAACGGTAACTACGTCTTTAAATGTCAGCTTCCAACGTCTGCCTACGCCACAGAATCAACACCAACGACAACGTCCGACGTTCTAACACTGCCAACCTTCGTAAATGGAACCACCACGTCTTTCACACAACATCCGCGTAGTTTCTGCTTTCTTTCCCAGAGAACCGTCTCCACCGCCAATCACGTCTACGACTGGCAACCGCGTAGAGTTCTGTCAGCAAGGGGTCCGCGACAGGTGTCGCTGCAGTCGCCTACGTTTCTGATATCTCTCTCGTTGTGAGTTTTAACTCCTTTACCCTGTCCACGCTTCGTTGACGATTGCGATAGAGGCGATAGATCTCTCTCTCTCTCTCTCTCTCTCTCTCTCTCTCTGTGCATGTGCGCTCACTCACAGGTGGAAGCATGCGAGTTATGCGGATACACACTCATGCAGCACACGCATCAGTACATCCACCGCCGCCGCTTTTACAGCCGCCTCGGGGCACGTCTGCCCCCGTCACTGTCACTGTATGCAACTCTCGACGGTGCTCCAGCGATGAGAGAGAGGAAGGTAGAGAAGGATGCTTGCTTCTCGTTCATGTGGTGTCCGTCTCCGGTTCGTGTGTTGTTGTCATGAGTGAGTAAGCGCACGATCACGGCAGGAATGCTACAGGTATTCCACAGGTATGCCACAGGTATGCCACAGGCTCTTCCCTCTATATATCTCACTTTCTTTCTTACTCTCTCACTCTCTCTTTCTTACTCTCTCTCTTTCTTTCTTACTCTCTCTCATAATAATAATAATAATAATAATAATAATAATAATAATAATAACAGTAACAATAACAATAACAATCCATTAAAGTAAGTGAACATCAACGTACGGCTTGCTAGATGGCTCTGCTATTGTTGTCGGAGGCAGTGGCGGCAGCGGTCTAGTTGTTCTGGGGTTTGTTCTTCTTGTCGTTGTTGCCAGCGTCGTCGGTCGCCGCGTCGGCTCCGTCCGTTTGGTCGTCGTCGGCGGTCGTCGCGTGGTCGTCGGTCGACGCGTGGTCGTCGGTCGACGCGTGGTCGTCGGTCGTTTTGTCGTCGTCGGTGGCGACGGTTTTTGTGTTGTGACGGGCGGCAGTGGTTTGGATGTCGTCGGTGTCGGCAACGGTTTGTTCGTTGGTCTCGGAGGAATTGGTTTTGCTGAAAGGAAAAAAGAATATTTTTGTTTAAAAAATGAAAGAAAAAAGAAGAAGGGAAGAAGAGAAGAAGGAAGATAAAAGAAGAAAGAAAGAAAAGAGAAGAAATAAGAAGAGAAGAAAGAAAGAAAAGCGTGCTGTCTCCGTGTACCAATGCATTAGCTGAAAGGACGCGGTTTCCAAAGCGTTCGTTAAAATCTCTGTTTCTAATGCGTTTGCTAAAATCCCTGTTTCTAAGGTTTTTGCTAAAAGGAAATACAATTCTTGGACATGTGCGCGATATCTCGGTTACTAAGGCATTTACAGAAAGTAAAACGTTAGTTACTCATAAAAATGTTTTCTCACTCATTAACATAACGTGTTTAAGTCAGTTATATATTATATATTACAGTCGATTTATAACAGTAATCCATCGTGGTTTCTCGTGCAACTTGAAGAATAATAGAATTTCTTACTTTTTCGAATAAATATAATATATATAATACTACATATTATATCATATATATATATATATATATATATATATATATATATATATATATAATATTATGTAGATCTCTCTCTCTCTCTCTCGTTATGTCTGTCTCTCTCGGCTTTTCTCCGTCTATCTGTCTGTTCTTCTCTATCTGTCTTTCTCGGGTCTTCTCTTTTTGTTTTTTCTCTCCCTCTCTCTCTCTCTATATATATATTTTTCTCGCTCTCTCTATCTCTCTCTCTCTGCGCGTAATAACTTCGCCCGCTAGCTAGAAGCATGGATGCATGGTGAGTCTGGACTGCCCCCACTCTGTACAGCGTCACAAACCGGTCCGCCCCGTCCTCCTTCCTATCTCACCCCGTGCAAACCTGGTGGTGTCAGTCTAAAATAAAACCGGTTTCGCATAAATTTTCATGATGCGGGGCTTGGTAGCGTGTGTACCTTGTTCCAGATTTCAACGCCTCGTAAATAAGGACCCGCATGTCTTCCTGTATGTCTATAGGCCCAAGTCCGGTCAGGCGCGCGTTTAACCCCCTAACGTATGAAGATGTCAAAGTGTCACTTGAGTGTGTCTGCCCGCTTAACTTCCGTCACGGCAAACATGAAATTTGACGCGGGGTAAATATGTTGGGTCTATGTTTATGGTTGCCAGGGAGAGCGCGTACGTCGCCTATTGTTCTATCTTTGCGCAACGATTTAAAAAAATTGCAACGGGCATGGTTGTTTTAAAAATGCAAACCTCTACTTTAAGGTCAAAAATCAGTGTCAAAATTTTAAATCAAACTTTAAGATTTTTGATTTAAAACTCTAATTAAAAAATGCAAAATTGTTTTAAATTTCCGAAAATTACATTTAGCCCTAACGATGGTGATGTACATCGTCACCTTCTTAAAATAATAGCCTAAGTCACTTTTTGAGAAAAATTATATTTTTGCCTAAGTCGTCTCTTCATGATGCTGGCCACCTCTGGTAAAATGGCCTAAGTTCTTATTGAAAAGCCCGTCGAGTTTCATCACTTCTTCGACACTTTGCCACATAAATAGGCATCAATCAAGACGATTGAGAATGAAGATTCAGGGGAGAAATTGTTTTAAATGGAAATGAGTTAATTTTATTCAACTATATTGTTTGTAATGGGAATAAATATTTTGCCTAAGTCACTTACTCCAGAAGTAATTTGGCCTAAGTCCGGTGTAAAATTGCCTAAGTCACAACGGCATGTTCGTAAATTGGCCTAAGTCATCTAATTAACATAATATGTAACATATTTGACAGACAGCGTTATGTGTATTTCAAAAGTCATATATCCCCAAACCTTTCTGTGTGAAATGATTAATAAATGTCATATATTCAATATTTGGTTAATATTTTTCTGTTTTTCTCAAAACTTGAAAATATGACTTAATTAGGCCATTATTTTAAGAAGGTAACGACATTGGACTTCCGTATTTCATTGATAATTACAGAGGACAGCCAACCTAGACTATCTGTCACTCCCGATCTCACTACTTCTGTGTTAGTATCAATCTGGCTGACGTATAGAGACAGTACAGTCAATAACCTGTGTTAGGTGACATATCCATAGAACCAGGAGTTAATAAAGACAAATTTTGTCTTTATTAACACCTGATAGAACGGAAATCTAGCTAATAGAGCTTGTTTGGCTGATCTCCTGAGTGGTAGTTGTGTATTTTGCATATTTGTGTGTTTATGTGTACATGTGTGTGTATGTGTATGGTGTCGTGTGTGTGTTGGTAGTGTGTGTTGTGTGTGTTGTTGTGTGTGTGTGTGTCGTGCGTGCGTGCCGTGTGTGTGTGTGTGGTGTGGGGGGGGGGGGTGTTTGTGTGTGGTGTGTGTGTGTGTGGTGTGCTGTGTGTGTGTGTGTGGTGGTGTTGTTGCGTGAGTGCGTGCGTGTATTGGTGTGTGTGTGTGTGTGTGTGTGTGTGTGTGTGTATTGTGTGTGTGTGCGTGTGTGTATGTGTGTGTTGTGTGTATGTTGTGCGTGTGTGCTGTGTGGTATGGGTGGTGTGGCTATGTGTGTGTGTGTGTGTGCGTGGTCGTGGTGTTTGTGTGTGTGTGTGTGTTGTGTGTGTTGTGTGTGTGTATGCGTGTGTGTGGTGGTGTGTGTGCTGTGTGTGTGTGGTGTGTGCTGTGTGTGTGTGTGTGTGTTGGTGTTTGCTGTGTGTTGTGACGCTCGTATGTGGTGCCAGTTTTGTAATGCGTCGTGCTTTTGCAAACACATCCTTCCTTAAACGGTAGCATCAACGCGGTTAGAGATGATGTTCGTTCTATTCACGACTGGTAACCTCAATCTACGTCCTAGCCACGCTAGCTGTTGTCTTGTCTTAAAGGCGAGTAATCCGTGACTGGAAGTGGCTCAAGCATGAACACACCATGACGGCATGGACCTTGTCCATTGACCATTGTTCCATTGTTCGTGCCCCATTTTGCCATCAGCACGACCGCAGCCGCTGCAAAAGGTCCTGCGGACTCAATAATTAACTACGGTAACTTCAGTAGACCTCCTCCCTCCTCCAACGGCATTCATGGTGTATCGCGTATTTAATTATATTATAGTATTATAAATGTATAAGTATATATTATCAAGAGTGAATAATAATGAGATTATTACTCCTAAATAAGAATCCATATATTTCTCCACTCCTAGATATTAGTATCATATAGTTATTAATTAGGAATGTAATACACGTAGATGCGGTGATTTAATAATTTACAAGTCTTGTGTTTATTCATTAATTACATCTGCTGACAATGTTAATAATTATAAGATAATAACCTTTTCTAGAAGGTGTAAAAATACAGCGACGCATAATTGTCGCGTTCATGTTCGATTTCCGATGTGAAGTTTCAATTACCTAATGCAACGAAATAAAGGAGCGCTACGGGATATCAGAATGAGACTGTCATGGGATACACGTCAGGAAGGCAGTCTAACTCATTTTCCTTGAGGGCAGAGGCACGCGCACGTTTGGTTCTGGGTCCGGTTAAAAAACCGTGAACTTTCGCCCACGAACACATGTAATGTATCAGGATGTATAATATAGATAGTCTTTATACATTAGACGATCAAGATAGATAGATTAGATTAATTAGATTTAAATTAGTACATCTATTGATGAGGATCCTCCCTGATAGTGTGTCTAAATTGCTCTGTGTACGCAACTGCTCTGACAATGTGGTCAAAAATCATCGCGATATAAAATATCATGAATTGCCATCAAAGCAGCTAAATGATCATTATAACATTATATATATATATATAATATAGATATATAACTATATATATAGTCATATATCTAATATTATTATGTTTACACACATATCATATATATCAGTGTATATAATACATTATTATATATTCTTATGAGGAGTGAATGATGAATAGACGTTTATTTAGCTTGATTGCATGGAC
>NW_014577103.1:109645-114502 GCF_000485595.1 Priapulus caudatus | reverse complement strand
CTTGGGTCGCCCTCGCATTGATTGATATCCAGAGATGCCAGCTTTGCGTCGGAACCGACGACTCCACTGTAACGACAGCATTCGGAGTCACTCGATGTAAACTCATGTACTATCCTTAGTTCATTATACTTATGTATTATTTTATTATTACATATTAACCCTATAATTACGCGTTATGGGATGATTATTATATATGTAGAAAGCGCGAGGGTGTTAAAGGGTTTGTCATTGCGTGCTAGCAAGGAATTATGGTTAAGGTTAGGGTTGAGATTAGGGTTGGAGTTGGGGTTAAGGTTAGGGTTAGGATTAGTGTTGGGGTTCGGAGTTGGGTTTGGGGTTGGGGTTAAGCACAACGCACACACCCGAGCGAAACACCGGAACGTGGAGCGAAACATGTTTCGCCTGAGCGTATGTTTTGCTCGGGTGTGTGCGTCAATTGTTCTGCTACACAGCGAAACGCCACAGACGGTCTCCAATCAATATCCTTAAAAATATCACATGACACACAAAATTAGATGTCCATTGGACGGCTATTTTGGATGTCATGTGACAGCGGCGCTGTGCGCAGTGTTTCTGTATGTTTTGCTCAGCTGTGTGCGCTTGCTCGCTCAGCAGAACGCGAAAAGCTGGAAAACAAAATTTCGTGTTTCGCTCGGGTGTGTGCGTTGTGCGTGTCGGGTTGTGCTGCGTTTACATTATCGATTTTTGTCAGCAAATCGTAGCGATTTCAAGTGCATTCCAACTTGCCCCCGACTTGACCCAAGTGCATTTCAACTAATCGGCTGAAATTCGATTGTGTTGGAGTCGGAGTTGGAGTCAAGTCGCCGAGTTGGAGAAATAGAACGTGTTCTATTTTGCACGACTCGGACGATTTGCTGACAAAAATCGATAGTGTAAACGCAGCTTTAGGTTTAGGGATATATATATATATATAAATAATGTAATATTATTATTGTTATTATTATTATTGTTTGTACCTGAACTCGAGATCTCCCGACTGCCGTTTCTTTTTGTAGAAGGGAACGTAGTAGGACAGGATCCAGACACCGTGATAGCAGTCGTAGAAAGGCTTATTCCACTTGCCGTGGCTGATGGTGGCAGCACGGTAGGTCTGGTTGCTGTGCAGCATCATCGTCCCTGGGTCCCCAGTACCATCAATCCGCGCTCTTATGTTGATCTGCATGTGAAAGTTGTTGTTGTTGTTTATGTTTTGATTAAAATGAGGATTAATTTTGATATATTTGTTGATCTGCTTGCGAATGCGTTTTAAATTACGTCGGAAAAACGCAAACGTTATTTGAGTTTACATTTAGAAGTTTTATTTTGTTACAATTAAAACCGTGATTACCTATAGTTCTTTCCTTTGTTGGTTAGCAAGAAATACACACACACACACACACACACACAATGTGTGTGTGTGTGTGTGTGTGTGTGTGTGTGTGTGTGTGTGTGTGTGTGTGTGTGTGTGTAACTGCTCGTACGTGTGCCAGTTTGTATGTGTGCGTGGCTGCACATCCTTCTTTAAACGGTAGCATCACGCGTAGAGATGAGTTCGTTCTATTCACACTGGTACGTAGATCTATTGCCGCCACGCTAAGCTGTTGTCTTGTCGTTAAAAGCGAGTATCCGTGACGGAAGTGGCTCAACAGAACACACCATGACGGCAGGACATTGTCCATGACCATTGTCCATTGTTCGTCTCCATTTGCTCATAGAACGACCGCAGCTGCAAAGGTCCTCGACTCAATAATCTAGGTAACTTCAGTAGACCTCCTCCCCTTCCTCCAACGTGCATTATTGTGTATATCGTATTTAATTATATTATATAATAAATGTGTATGTATATATTATCAGGAGTGAATAATAATAGATTATTTATCTAATAGAGAATTTATTATTATTTACTGCTGATATTATTATCATATTAGTTATTAATTAGGAATGTAATACACGTATGCGGTGATTTATAATTTACAATGTTTGTGTTTATTCATCTGTGAAATGTTAATAATTGATAAGATAACAGTTTCTAAAGTGTAAAATAGCGACGCATAATTGTTCGTGTTCTATTCGATTTCGATGTGAAGTTTCAATTACATAATGCAACAAAATAAGGAGCGATACGGGATATCAGGAATGAGATGTCATGGGATACAGTCAGGAAGGCAGCTAACTCATTTTCCTTGAGGGCAGAAGCACGCGCGGTTGGTGTTCTGGTCAGTTAACCGTGAACATTTCGCCACCAACCATGTAATAGTATTAGGAGTGTTATAATATAATAGTCTTATACTATTAGATTAGACTATATTATAAAAGTCCTGATAGTGTCTACATTTATCTGGTGTAGCAACTGCCCTGACAATGTGTCAAAAATCATCCGCATAAAATACATGAATTGCATCAAGAACTAATAATACATTATTACATGTATATGTATACATATACATTATGTTATACATTATTATATACATGTGTATTATAATACATTATTATAATATATTATTATGAGGTAATAATAGACGTGTTATTAGCTCTTGATTGCAGGACATGTTGGACTCTACCAGCGTGAAGTTGCTTCGCGTATATAAACGAAACCAAGAGCTTGCAACATAAAATATAAACGAGCTGAGTGAATTCGAATAACCAATAAAATGATTTTTTAATAAACGATGAAACAAAGCATCCGTCCAGCCTCATATCCTACCACAAATGTGTATGCCACAATCACTGATCTCTATATATATTAACAAGAGCTTATAATATTTTATTATACTAACGTTAGTGTATAGAGAGCATTGGCTTCAGCCTAATATCTATAATGCCTACACCAAAATGCAAAGCGGACTGACAACCAAGTGTTTGTTGAGCCCTGAAAGCTGTCCTTTAAAAACATTCGCTTGCATAGGCGCGTGGAGCAAAAGGAAAAAAAGAAGAAAGAAAAAGACAAGCAAAGAAAAACACGGAAAATACCGATGATAGCCGACAGGATGAAGCGACGAACTCTGCTGACTGGTCACTGACACCAGACGAAGATCACCCGCATGTCAACATAGGTGGCGCTACGTGACTGTAACATTTCAAGACCTCCGCGCGTTCCACCATAGAATAGAGATCTTTATTCTACTTCGATTTTTACTTCTATTCATATATATCCATAGATATCTTCTATCTTTTATCTATAGTTCCACTAAGATGTATATAATAACATCGATGTATGTTAACGCATACAGCTCACTGACGCGTTCGACTTGTAAAACCATGACGTCATAGCGCCCACGTTGCAGCGAAAGAATCCATACAAGCCGCTGACCTTGTACAGTCACACGTTGACATTGTCTTGACCTTAATCCCACACCCTTGTCGGACCAATACGCCATAATTATGCTTATACGTCTATATCTATATAATATCAAAAGTCTATATTAGAATTATTCTAGATATATATAGTCTATATAATTATATATAGTCCATGTATATATATATATATATATATATAATCAGGAGCTAATAATGACAAATTTGTCATTATTAGCTCTTGATATAATATAACGGATAGAAACGAGGGGCACCCATACTACAGTAGATAGCTTGTAAACATTGTGCTATGCATTTGGAAGAGAATTCTACGAAGGTGGAAACCTAGCTAGTAATTGCTCATGCTTTTAATACACGCAGGCGTACGCTTTGAATGGGAACGATTCCAGTCTGGGATAGTTGTTTGTTATTGCTGTTGGTGGGGCAGCCCTGCCTGTCGATAAGTCATAGACAACGTGTGGACAAGACCTAGACATGACATAGACAAGATATAGACAAGACCTAGACATGAAATAGACAAGATATAGTGTCATGCCATGGTAGGGAGGTAGGGTTAGAGCATATCACATAGATACAGGGAGTGGGTAAGACACAAATTTTTGTGTTATTAATTTTAAATAAATTCTAAAAGTTACAACACACGAGTATGTAAGTTGCTATCAAGTTGTCAGCAAGGGAAGAGCAGGCGAGGCAGCGAAACTGCCAAATGCAAAATGCTGTGAAGAGAGTGTTTCGGAGAAGAATTCGTTTTCAGTTTGTCAGTGGTGTGAGTGTGTAATGTGGGAATAATGAGCATTTACATTTTGGAACGATGGCGTCGTGATTTTCCATATCATATAGTGTACAATATATATATAATATAGATCACAGATATAATATGTAATAAGATGATGTCCATCGGTGAGGGATTTGAGAGATGGCGATAAGGGCAAGGGGCAAAATTTGCAGTCGTGAATAAACCATTATTTGCAATGATCCATTGTTTATCTCATATTTTTTGTCTCGATTTTGCTCTTAGTAAGGCCACCCTTAAAAAATTGTTTGTTTGCCCTTTACCTACTCGCCTCTCAGGGTACCGAGTAGGTAGGTAGGTGAAAAATATTTTTTATTTTGTTTTGACAAGATGTGTGTATGTATATTGTATATTCTGTTTTGTGTATATGTTTTTGCGGAACGAATTTGATTTTTTTTTTTGCGAAACGAAATAATTTTTGTTTTGTTTTAATCGGCCAATAAAATTTGTCGAGTAGCGGCGTTTTGGCGAGGCGTTTTGGCGAGTCGGTCGGTAAAGGGGAAACAAGCAATATTTTATCTTAAGGTGCCGTCACACCATAGCGATCACCAGTTGCGTATGGTTGCGAATAAAAAATAGTGGGCATAAGTTCCGAACGCAACTCACACGCAACTAAAGGTGCCGTCACACCATAGCGATCACCAGTTGCGTATGGTTGCGAATAAAAAATAGTGGGCATAAGTTCCGAACGCAACTCACACGCAACTAAAGGTTTTATAGGTTTGAAGTACGCAACAGCGCTGTTGCGT
>NW_014577103.1:107115-109635 GCF_000485595.1 Priapulus caudatus | reverse complement strand
CCTATATATATTATATATAATATATTATATATATTATACATATCTTTCTGCGGATATTTTAACGAAGGACGCTCGTTGCTAAACCTGCCACTATCGCTGGGCGTAATGCTAGGGTTAAATCACACGTACAGCATTATGCACGACTCACTCACGATGATAAGACAGATATATGATATGGAATGCGATCGGGCGTAAACAACCTGTGATGTGTTACGGAGATGTACTGTATGCTGCGATCGCGTGTGTACCGGTTTTAACAAATTTAGTGAACTTAATATGTTCTAAGTGACATATCCTTGACGAATGTAGAAAGATTCGCAACGATGTTATCTTGCAGGGCCGTAGGCTGAGGAAAATGTTTGGGGGCAAAATTTCATGACTCAACTGTGTAATGATGAGCGACGGGCGCAGCTCTTGATCGACGTCCATAGTGTGGTAGGGGTTGGGTCTGAGACAAGGCTTTCACGGATAGAAAAAATGACCGAAAAAATCACGTTAGGGTTATTTACGATTATTAGCTAAGCTTATTTTTTAATTTTATTCTACAAAATCTAAGGGGCAGCTGCCCCTTGCCCCCCCCCCAAAGGATACGACCCAGTCTTGCGCTAATATATACAGGTTTACTCCTAAGTGACATCCAAAGGGAGTGCAAGGTGTATCGATTCGATACGGATTCTAAATCAAAATTTGAAAATCGATATCTTGCATTCTTGTACATACAGGTTTAACCCAATTGTATTATTTATCGTGATGACTCACGAATTGAGTACAAATGTTATTAATTATGAATTCAAAATATATAATCGATTATTGATTCAAAATGATTAGAAGGATAGATGGCTTGTGCTTACGCTATAGCTTGTGTGTGTAACCATAAAGTATTGCATCACGCGCGTTCTTTGGAAATGATAAATTATAGCCGCGATGAATATTTTATGCTTCTAGGAAAATACTCTACTTGGTAAAAGCTGCTTCAACAAGTGCGCGTACATTAGACTTGCCTCATATAGTACGCACACACGCACGCACGCACGCACGCACGCACGCACGCACACACACACACACACACACACACACGCACGCACACACACACACACACACGCACGCACGCACGCACGCACACACACACACACACACACACACACACACAACCACACACACACGCACTCGACCTATTTTTAATACGCTTATACGGTCAATATTATGTTAGATGCGCCTCTTTATACTCACTGAAGCAGTATACTCCATTAGTCGGTTGGGTGCGACTTAGGTGTACCTCTGGTCAATCGTGGAGCGCTCCTGCGAGCAAGGAATACATACTGATATATACTTCAATATATATCATACTCCCCTAATATACCTATATATATTATATATACAGCTGGCTACAGCCATAGGCCCGCCACCGACTCTCCAGTATGATAAGCAAGGCCGTATCACCTCTCAGGCGCGAAAACTGTTACCAACGCGGCGAAGCAGATGTGCACGTGTGATGAGGCACGCCAGCGTAGGGCGCGGTGTGATTGGTCACGCATGCTTAACTCCATAAAACTGAACATTTTGAAATAAATTTCTTCATTATTTCAAGCCAATTGTTTTCCTATGGCCCCCATTACGATGGCAATCTGACGCATTACTCGTGGGCCGCCTATTCTGGGATCGTGTGGTTCGGATACCCTGACTATTTTCTTTCCACTAAGACAACAAATGTAACCCAATGATTCAACCCTACAATTAGAATTATAAAAACGCGTTTCCATGACGTCTTTTCCAGGAGGAGCGTTACACCTGAGGTTAGGTTACTATATTCGATTCCAAAGGTAAATAATATTACGTAGGCCAGTAAGTAGCGTATTTTTTCCTGCTCAAAAACTTATATCTCGGTTCTTCTGGCGATCTATTTTTCTTTTTCTGGGCCTCTGTCACAACGCCCATGTCATAACTCTAATGCGGCATAGCTTGCAAGCTGACATTTCCCGGTCTCGCCCATCCAGCTTTAATATTGCTCCCACTCCCCGGCGCCCCCCGACTATGAAACTGGAACTACATTAATTTTTCGCCAGAACTGATAACTTAGATACCAGCAACTTATCTTAATGTAACTCTAATAATCCTCCTTGAGAAATTTAACAAAGCGTGGTCACCCTAAATAAGTGTATTCTCTATTTATATCCTAAGCTATGAAATTGTGTCTCAGACAACTGCTGCAGAAATTCGCATCATAGAGCTGGCCAAAAAGTTTCTTCTTATTCCGAAAATAAAAAAAAAGTAAAAAAAAAAAAAAAAAAAATAAATAAAAGCGGAGCATAGATAGAGCGATGAATCTGTAGTTAGTTTAACATTTGAATACAAGTGTATGTTTTGTAGGCAGTAAGCCACGCCTAATGCGCGGGTTCATATATTAGTATTAGTCTTTGGAAGGTATATTTAAAATAATTATTATTACTGTCGCTTCATTGGTATATATATTTAATCCATGTGACAGTGCACGTGAACTAAGAAAGCCCATAAATGCTTGCT
>NW_014577103.1:101868-106499 GCF_000485595.1 Priapulus caudatus | reverse complement strand
TGTGTGTGTGTGTGTGTGTGTGTGTGTGTGTGTGTGTGTGTGTGTGTGTGTGTGTGTGTGTGTGTGTGTGTGTGTGTGTGTATATTCAATATTTTCTAGCCGGTTACGCGTGTGTCCACACTACACATGAACGTTCTGCGGAGGTGACCGCTATAATACACTTGTCACCGTACCCGACCATCGTCAACAACAACCCGTACCTGTATGTCGGTGATTCGCACGGCGCCCGATGGCGGCGCTGTCGTCGTATTCACGCACGTGACGTCAGCAGCATCGAGTTCGGCTAGCGTCTGTCCCGCTAGATGGCGTGGCGACGCGCACGTGCCCTCGACGACGTCGTATTCGTATTGCGTCGATACGAGGTATTCGACTCGACAGTCGCATACAAGCGGGTTGTCTGCCGCCGGAAAAGAAACGAGGGAAAGATGTCAGAAGCGTCGAGTTGTGTCACAAGCATCGAAACTAGGGGGGAAGACGCCACGTTACAGGTGTCCGTTTGTTTGTGCGTTCGTTCGATGGCGGTTTCGGGTATTTTTTGTTTTAAATTCTGGGGTATTTTCGTCGCTAGGAAGTAGTATCTCACTCGTAGTTATAAAGTCGTTATGGTAAAATGTATACATGTGTGTGTGTTTTTGTGTTGTAAATTATTGGGGAAGAAGCATAATTAGAAGAATAATTAGAAGTATTGCGAGTAGTTGTTGCATAAAATAACGTTTGTCTTATAATGCGCGCAATATTGCAAAGGACAGAAAGATGCGATATGATATGACTACTAGGCACTTTAATTTAATTTAAGATTTTTTTTTTTTTGGGTTAGGGTTAGGGTTTAGGTTAGGTTTAGGGTTTAGGTTAGGTTAGGGTTAGGGTTAGGGTTTTTTTTTTTAAGTGCCTAGTAGTCATATCCTAAGTGCCTAGTAGTCATATCCTAAGTGCCTAGTAGTCATATCATATCGCATCTAACTGCCGGGTGAGCAATATTGGCGGTAGAGTGGTGTGTAAAAATCGTGACAATTCATTGAGCCTATTTTTTTTCTAATAGCACAGTGATTAATAGCCTTGTTATTGCTTGATGGCATTAGGGAAAGTGTTATATCTAATCAGTGTTACAACTTACGAGTATGATAAGCGTCAGTAGATTTATAATGTTTCTGACAACGTACTCCAGTATATATATATTAGCGTTATTGTATGAATGCGTGACGAAGGGTTGGATAGTCGGCCCTTACAATTTTATTCGTATCCACACAATAACGCTATGCATAGTGTATGTTACCGTGCATAGTATATGTCACCGCGCATAGTGTATGTCACCGTGCATTGTATATGGTGCTATGCATGCACCTAGGCATCATGCGTAACAAATCTGAGTCATCTGACGTCTGTGATAAAGAAGGTACAGCGACGATGTGTTTACATACAGCTGCGATGCTATCAGTGCGAAAGTTAAGAATTAATACGTTATACTCCATTGCTATCTTTCTCCTAGTATACACATTGATATGTACGGTGTGTGTACTTCAGTGTGTTAGTCGTGACACCCATCGTAGAGCATACACACACACGCACGCACACGCACGCACACACACACACGCACACGCACGCACGCACGCACGGATACACACACACACACACACAATATATATATATATATATATATTATATATATCAGTGGCGTATCCAGTAATTGATAAGCAAGGGGGCGAAATGTACCACGTACGCGTACGCGGCGTAGGCACGCCAGCGCTAGGGCGTGTGGGGACATATGCTCCCCCAGAACATTTTGAAATATTTAAGCCATTTTCCTGCAATCTGAGGCATACTGTCGCCCATATTCTGATGTCTGATGCCACTATCTCAACCCAAGACTCAACCCTACAATTTAGGATTTAAAACGCGTTTCATGACTTTCCAGAGAGCGTACACACCTGAGGTTAGGTTACTATATAGTAAGTAGTAAGTAGGTTACTATAGGTTTTATTGTTTTTTTTCTGGGCCTGCAAACGGGGGCCATACGCCGACTCCGCCCTATGCTGGATACGCCACTGTATATACACACATATATATAATATATATGTATATATTATCAGAAACGAATAAAAGCAAATTTGCTCAACTGGGGAGCCAGTGCAAATCTCACGTCTCGGCACGCATAGGCTCCACTGATACACACGCCTTCGCACAGACAAGGCAGGTAGGTGTTATATCTCAGCTCTCATTAATTAAAGTAGCTTATACCTGCCGCTACGTAGCGACAAGGTACGCGCAAAGTACAACTCGATAGCATCGCTGGACGATATTATTTGCAGGGCCGTATATAGCTGTGAGTCTGTGACTGATATTGCCTGGAGTGGGGCAGAGCCACGTGCTGTTGGCAGTTGACCATATGCAGTTCGCCGTTGGCCATGTAATAGTATATATACATTAGTCTGGGGGCACCAGCCTCTTTTGACCCCGCTAGGTAAGGCCCTGATTTAATACACACCTTACACATTACCCGGTTTTGTGTTCTTTCGGAAATAAGTTGTTGGGAGTTGTTGAGGGGTGTCCTTATAGGCACAGGGCCGTAGCTAACTCATTTTGCATGGAAGGTTGGGGGAGGGTGCCAAAGCAACGTGCGGTTTGGGTTTCTGGCAGTTGACAGATCGATCGCTAGTGGCCTCGTATCTGGTATCTGCCCCCACCGCTAGCTGCGGTCCTGGTATATCACGACTTATATTTCCTATTATCTACTTCTGATAATATCATACATGTAGCTGCGCTATATCTCCTCTAAACGTATATTGGATTTTTTGCCACTCCTTTCTTGCATTCCTTGCGACCTTTTCATCAATTCCTTCTCACCGCTTTTCAACGCGACACGACATCACCACGAGTAAATATAATCACAAATATGTGATTATTGACTCCTGAGATCATGCATGTATAGGTTTACCACACATCCTCTCAATATATATATATATACGTATATATACTAGAATTCGCTGCTACAACAACATGCCCATCGACCTTTTATTAAATCCTTTCTCGCTGCCTTTCAACGCAACATCGTACGTATACGGCTCTACCACGTACCATCGCACGTCATCTACTCGCGCCTACACTACAGCTTCTCACTGGAGTAATTTCCGTCCCCGTTGCCAACGTTACTCAGAACTGACTTCTGCTGCGGTATATCGTATATCGGATGATCATACGAGCTCGGTGGCCCATCATGTCCATCGTACACCCCGTTGTCATACGTTGCTGCAGCAGCCTCAACGTTGGTTTTACTATCGTCCTTGGACTTCAGACACACGCAGTAGATGATGAGGAAGATGAGGATCATACCGACGACACACCCTGCAGCCGTCAGTCCTATCTGCCAGCCGCGGCTCAGACCGCTGTCGGTGTACACCTGTGAAGATGGAGCGAGATCTGCTAACCAGGGTAACCGGGAGTGAATGATAGCCGATTGTCGAAAAGAACGTTGTTATTTTAGATGAAGAATGAAATAATAATGTTGTTATTACGTGATCGGCATTAGGGGAAAGTGTTCTATATAGCAGAAGTAGATAATTCGCACGTATACGTATACAGATAAAGTGCATGCTACTGCACGTAAACGTACACAGATTCAGTGCATGTTACCGCACGTAAACGTATACAGTCTTAAATATTATTTATGACCTGGGGTCATCGCACGAAAACAAGGCTAAGCTGTGCAATTTTGTAAACAATGGCTGCTCAGGCAGGCACGCACAGAGGGTCGAAGTTATATCACACCGCTCACAGCAGGTCCTATCCCAGAAACCACCGCAGCCTACGCCCTACTCCCTAACCCTAACCCTAACCCTAACCCTAACCGTAACCCTAACCCTAACCCTAACCCTACCCTAACCCTAACCCTAACTCTAATTAAATTTAATTAACACTAATAAATTTAATTAAATGAAAAAAAAAAAAAATTGTAAATAAATCATGTAAATATTTGCGTTAATTAGGAAAAAATAGTTAAATTGATAAAGATGGAAAAATCAAAAGATAGAAAAATAGAAAAATAAAAAAAATAAACCGATGGTATTCGTACTAACGACCAGCAAGTACGACAGCCTCGACGTAACGCCAGACGCTCCACCAGATCGGCCATTCAGCCGTATTGTAATTATATATTATGGATGTGCCATGCATACATGCATACATGCATCGGTGCGGTGGTTTCTGGGATAGTCTGCTGTGAGGGGTGTGATATAACCCTAACCCGCACAGAGGGGGTACACGCACGTACACGCGGGTACACGCATGTACACGCGAGTACACGCACGTACACGCAGATACACGCACGTACACGTACACGCAGATACACGCACGTACACGCGGGTACACGCACGTACACGCAGATGCGCGCAGATACACGCACGTACACGTACACGCAGATACAATCACGTACACGCGGGTACACGGAGATACACGCGGGTACAAGCAGATACACGCACGTACACGCGGGTACACGCACGTACACGCACGTACACGCGGGTACACGCACGTACACGCAGGTACACGCGGGTACACGCACGTACACGCAGATACACGCACGTACACGCGGGTACACGCGGGTACACGCACGTACACGCAGATACACGCACGTACACGCG
>NW_014577103.1:94269-99454 GCF_000485595.1 Priapulus caudatus | reverse complement strand
CACACACACACACACACACACACACACACACACACACACACACATACACACACATACATAAAATATACGTTATAAAGTTGCAACATTTACCTCCGAGGTAGATCTCATCCGGTATACAGCAGGTGGCTGTGTCGAAACTTCCCTCCGGTAAATACTCGAGTTGGTTGCTCCGCAGGTACAGCGCCTGCATCGCGTGAACACCGCTAAACGCATTCTCTTCCACCACCTCCACTCTGTTCTTATTCACCCACAGCGTGTGCAGATTCAGCAACCCCTCGAAGACGTTCCCCGGAAGCACGGCGATTTTGTTCCCGGTCAAATCCAAATATCTCACCATTTCGATCCCGTCGAAACTTCCACGGGACAACTCCGTCACGTCGTTGTTCGTTAGGGATATCTTCTCGACGCCCGACAGTCCGGAGAACCCACCGTCGCTCAGTCGCCCCAAGTTGTTATCGTCGAGATAGAGGTACCGGGCGTTGGTGAGATTGTTGAATGCTCCGGGGGCTATACTCTCTATGCTGTTACTCTGTAGGTAGAGAAACTCCAGGGAGGCGCAGTGCATAAAGGCGTCCGATTCCAACCTGGTGATGCTATTCGCGTTTAACTTCAGTCTCGTCAGACTAGAGAGACCAAGGAAGGCGTCGTACTGTAAGGTTTCCAGCTCGTTCATCGATAGATCAAGCGTGAGGAGAGATGACAGCGATTCGAAGGCTCCAGCAGCGATGTAACTGATCGTGTTCTCGTTTAGCATCAGTGCTTCGAGTCGGCTCGGCTCTCGTCGAGTGTTGCCGAACGAGAACGAAGTTTCCCGAACTTCGTCGATGACGTTTCGGGACAGGTCGAGGTATTCGAGGTTGGAGAGATTGCGGAGCGCATCTTCGGGTATCTCCGTCAACTTGTTTCGGCTCAGGTCAACGAGAACCAGTTCGTTTTCAGTGCCTATAGCAACGAACGAGAGAGAAAATGTAGTATGAAACATTTTTATGAATGAAATTAACACTTATTTCCCGCTTGAAGCCAGTAAGAATTATCGGTTGCATCGTCATTGGAAATATGTAGGAATATTTCGACGTGGTCCGTTTTATTCAGCACTTGCCCCCTGTTATTGACAGGTAATTATAGCCCAGTACCACAAGATCGAGTCATCAGGTAAATAAAGTTAAAGTTGTATATACGCGTCCAAAAACGCTTCTTAGCGACGAAGTAGCGCAACATCGAGTCACGACGAGTACATAAAATTAAAGCGATGTATGTGTTCTAAAACGCTGAATAGCGACAATGTACCACAAGATCGAGTCATCAACTATGAAGCTATATACGCATTCCAAAAACGCTGCTTAGCGACAAAGAACAGCAAGATCGAGAGTTAATTAAAACACATTTAAAACGTACTTTTAAAATCTACTTTTAACTAAAAGAAAAAAGCTCATCACACGTCATCGCCGCGTGACGTCATACCTTCGAACGCCCGCGGATGCACGCGTGAGATGTTTGTCGCGTACACGTACACCCGCATCGGTTTCAGCGTAGTGAACGAGTTCGCTCCCAGCTCGTCTCCCGACACCCCCGTGATGGTAACCGTGGCAACGGCAACGCCAGCGCTGTTCAGAGCGCTCAGCACGTCCTCTATATCGCCGGATTCGCACTGGTAGTCGACACCGGATGCGGACGCGACGTTCGTGCACGTGCACGGAGCGATGGAATCCGGATCCGGGCAGTCCGACGTCACGGGCGGATCCCACACGCAAATGTCGCCGGCTGGAATAAGTAAGATCGGAAAGTCTAGCTGTGCTATGTAGGTCACAGAAGAAGGGGGTATAAAATGGCCGAGGCGCGCTTTGGAAAGTACATGATTAATGTAAACACTCGTGCGTTTTTAGTTTTTGCGTTAACACAAACATTGCAAAATATCCCAAATGACCACAATCATATTTGTAAATGTTTCCGTAGACAGAAACGCATCTGTGAATTAAAGTACGATGTTAGTGAAGAGAATTCTTGATCAAAAACCTAGACCAGTCTTATCCTAGCCATGTTATATAAGGGCAGTTTATACCCCCTCATATCTGATCTCAATATGGCGGCGGGACTGTCCGATATGGCTTATGACGATGATAGGTTATTATAGTCACCTGGTGTTATGTAATACAAGGGAACATATAAAATATCTACCGACTGCTAATATATTGGATAGGGTATTAAGTTGGATCCTTATAAATTAAATGAGAATTAATTTAGAATTCATAAATTGCCACACTCAGATGTCGCTAGTTGAAAAAACGGTGACGTAATAAGTTATGATAGTTACCCGGTGTTACGTATGTTACGTAATACACGGGTATTACTGGGTATTATCTAAATGACATGTACTGCTGATACACCTGATAAGATATTAATTGGATGCTTACGTATTAAATTTGAACGAATTTACAATTAATTAATTATTTAATTACAATGTTAGCAAATGTGCAATATAATATCTCATTTGATATTGAATTACTTTAATGCTTATCCACGAAGATAAAACACACACACACACACCCCCAAGCCGAAAAGTGAGAGACTGGGAAATATGTATATATACCGACACAAACGCAAAACAAAAAATCCTAAATCCAAGCCCATTTCACATCCCACACCATGCAGCGACTCGTCTACTCCGCCTACATACTGTCCCCTATCCATCGGGGATCCACCAATCACACTACGCAGCGACTACACCCTGGCCCCACGCCACCATAATTCCTAGCGGCTTCTGTCAGGTTTCCCACCTGCGAATCCTTCTTCACACCTTATACAGAGTCCTGTAGACATAGAGACCTGAAGGGTTTTAACCACTTTTCAAGGTCCTGTGTGCTGAAGTGGCCAGGTCGAGTGTAGTGTAGTGACCCGAGAAGAAGAAGAAGCGATACTCACTTATCTCACAGTTCTCGCAACCGTCGCAGTTCAACTCGGACTTGTCCAGATCGCTGATGAAGCTGCCTTGTAGCTGCGTCGGTGTTTCACACTCACCGTCGGCACTGCCGACGTCCTTGAACCACGCCAGGTTACAGTCGCATGCCAGTGGATTACCTGCGGGAAAAAAAACCGTGGTTGTTTTTAACGTGCCTTCGTATAGCGGTTGGATCTTTTCGAGCTGACATATGTTTTGCGATGAAATGTAAATGAAAATGTAATGGCGATTTGTTGCAATGGACGTTGGCTACTGATTCTTCTTCTTCTTCTTCTTCTTCTTCTTCTTCTTCTTCTTATTATTATTATCATCATCGTTATCCTATCGCATCGTTTACCGATCGTATTAATAATATATAAATGCATAATATGCTTACATGACGAGCAAAGAGCACGTACCAACTAATTAGATCACAATGATCATAACTTATATTATTAATTACCTTATTCCTATTAGTATTATTATTAGTAATTCCATTTTTAATTAATTATTCTCTGATTATCGCACTCCTGATCAAAATAAATACACGACATCAAATCCATCCATATCATACAACAATATATCAATAAAAAAAAAGGAGCAATTTTTCTCTCAACAACCAACATATTTTTCTCACCGAACATGGAGATGAGTGGTGGTTTGAAGGCGAATACGTTCTCGAGTAGGTAGCTCAGGTCGTTGTTGTCTAGATAGACGTTCTGCAGGGCATCCAACCCACTGAACGCATCCATGCACACCTCCACCAACACGTTGTCGGACAAATACAGAGTCTCTAGTGATGCAATCTCGAACGCCGATGCGGCGATGCTTTGGATCCGGTTTCCGGCGAGATCGAGAATCCGGAGATCCGACAGTCCGGTGAAAGCGGCGGCCGCCACGTCGGCGACGACGTTGCCGCGGAGATGAAGGTTACGTAGCGACGACAGTTGCCGGAAGGCGGCCGACGGTAGCACGGATATGACGTTGTCGTCCAAGTAGAGTTGTAGAAGGTTTCCTAGACCGTCGAACGTCCGCTCGGAGACAACTTCCATTCTGTTTCCCTGCATGTACAGGTACGCCAGATTTCCCGCGCCTTCGAACGCGGCGTCGGCGACAGTCTCAATGACGTTGTCGGCGAGATTGACCATCTCCAGCGCCGGCAAGTCCGCGACGCCAGCGCCGCCAGCGGTCAACGCCGGAACCGCTGCGAGTTCGTTTCCCATCAGGTTAACGCTCTCTAGTTGCGTCAACCCCGCGAACGCGTCCTCATGCCAACCGGAAATCGCGTTGCGTTGTAAATTCAGCAGGCGCAGATCCGCCGGAAGCGCGCCGGCCGGAAGCAGCGGCCCGATGAGGTTCTCCGAAAGATCGAGCACGCGCAGCCGCAAGAGGGCGCTGAGTCCGCGCGGGACGTCGGCGAGTAGATTATTGGCAATCAGCAATGTTTCGAGACTGTCTTCTAGCCCTGTAAATGCATCCTCGTGCACGCTCGATACGTTACAGCGGGTGATGTATAGATTCCGGATCTCGACGTCGACGAAGACGTCGGCAGGAACGTTCGGCCAGTCGACGTCGTTGATAATGAGTCGGTCGATGGGGTCGTCGCCGACCGTCGACACAGCCGACAGAACTTCCTCGATCGTCGTCGACGACTCGCAGTAGATCTCCAGGGCGACGTCGTTCGGTGTACAAAAGCAGGGAAGCATTGCGTCGGCAGGCGGACATTGGTACGGTTGCGTCGGCGGTTGCGTTGGCACGACGGTGTTTGCGTCGCAGATGTCGTCGGCGGTGATGTCACAGTCGGCGCAGCAGATGAATTCGTCTTCAGGTACGTCGTGGATGTCGGCAGGGTCACCCCACCTGTACACAAAGCATATATATATGCATACATTATATATTAATTATACATACTTTATTATTATAGTATATTATTACATACTATATATATATATTTATATTACTATAACTTATTATATTTAATATATACATACATATTTATGGATATATACATACTATTATAATTATACTATACTATATATATTTACATACTATATATAATATACATACTTATATATATTAATATACTACACTTATATATAATATTATTATATTATTATACTATACTATTAATTATTATATATACATTACTTTATTACATGTATTTATATATGATACTTATGTTATTATATATTTATATATATATATATATTTGTGTTTGTCGTGTGTTGTGTGTGTGTGTGTGTTGGTGTG
>NW_014577103.1:83699-89235 GCF_000485595.1 Priapulus caudatus | reverse complement strand
ATCTGTATCTACATCTATATCTATATCTATATCTTCATCTATATCTATATCTATATCTTCATCTGTATCTATATCTATCTACATCTATATATATATATATATATCTTCATCTATATCTATATCTCTCTCTCTATATATATATATCATATATATCCATATTTTACCATAGAATTAGTTTACAATTTCGTACAAACCTGTCAGATCCAGCATAAGATCGTCGGACACCGGATCCGGGAACACGTTCGGCAGCAGATACTCGATCCGGTTCCGCCTCAGATCGACATTCGACAGAGCCTGCGGTCCGGCGAACGCTTCCGCACACACGCTGTCGATCTTATTGAACGCCAGACCGATCTTCGCGAGATCCGGCATGGTTCCGAACATTTCGATTCCGATCTGTCGGATCCTGTTACCGGACAGATCGAGTTCGATCAGCGAGGTCAAGCTCGCGAAGTCGGCCGGTTCGATCTCCTCCAGGCTGTTGTCGGACATCGTCAGAACTTCGAGACTCGAGAGATGTTGGAAGATATCGTCTCCCTTGGTGATGGTGTCGAAGGTGAGACCGAGATAGTTCTCGCTAAGCGAAAGCAGCTTTAGATTGGAGAGACCGTTGAAGGTGCCCGCGCGTAGATGCCGTCGTAGACGATTATGATGAAGATAGAGATGAGAGAGTTTCGCGAGATCCGAGAACGAATCGTCTGCGATCGGCGGCGAAAACTCGGTCCGGTTTATCGGAAGATCCGGGAGAAATCCGGGTCGCAGGAAGTTGTTGTTTAGCCAGAGCGTCTCGAGCGACGCGAGTCCGGCGAAGTTATCCGAGAGAATTTTCCCGATCCGGTTTCCGTGCAGGTCGAGGTATTTCAGCGCGCTCAGTCCGCTGAAAAAGCCACCGACAATTTTTCGGATTTTATTCTCGTGTAAGTGAAGAATCTCGAGTGAATAATCCTTGCTGATCCCCCACTGTGTCGATCGCAGCGTTCCCAGGAGGTTCCTGGATAGATCCAGAACTCGTAGCGTGGTCCTAACCGGCTGCAGAGCGCTTCCGGGAATTGCTTCCAGGAGATTGTCGCTCAGATGCAGCCGCCAGAGGGCGTTCTCCCCGCTGCCATCTCCGATCCCGACGAAGGCGTCGGCGTCGATGGAACTCAACCCGCTGTTCGTCACGTGTAACTCCTGAATCGTCTTCCCGTCGAAGAGAAGCGCCGGAAGGGTGCTAACGTCACTGAAATCGATCGTGAACGTCGCCACGACGGCATCGATCTCCTGTAGCGCGTCGGCAAGCTCCGGCAGCGACGCGTTGCGGCAGTAGATGTTATAGGTGAGGCCGTCGTGGTTGGAGCGACACAGGCAGGGCGCGATCGCGTCCGGCGTCGGGCAATCCGGACCCGGATCAGACGGGTAGGTCGGATGCTCCATGAGGGTGCAGAGGTTTTTGGCGCGCATGTCCCGCTCGGGTTCGCAGAGCGACTCGAGCGTTATCAGCGCCACCTGCTCGTCGAATTCCCTGCCGACCATGTTCCAGGGGGCGGCACATTCGCCGCCCGTGGCGATGGCGTTCGTCTGCGCCTTCAGATAGGCGGCGTTGCAGTCGCAGGCGAGCGGGTTTCCTAAAACACGCGTGGATTTCTTATACGATACTGTTTATATATAGAGATGCGAGAGAGAGATAGATAGATAGAAATATAATAAATACCGCGATCTAGTGACGCTCATTGCTGCGCTGTGTCATTCTGCTTCGCTTGTGATTCAGCAGCTTCTTATCCCAGGACGTTTGTGTACAGTCCAAACAGAGGGTTACTGCGAAAAAACGATGCAACGTATTATGCACGCTAATATCATCGTTTTTAATTTTTATGGCATCGTTAATGACTATACGTGTCACCTATATATAATGAATATATGCGTTACCGCTGTTGATGTCGTGTTCTTATAGTGTTATGGTAATTAAGTTGTGTTATTTATGTTACGTAACGGTAATGGGGGTTTAAAAAAAAACGGCGTTGTTGGCACGTATGTACAGTAAGTTGTACAGGTAATATGTTACGTTTGTTACAGTAATGTACAGTAGTTTACAGATAAGTTACGTTGTTACAGTAATGTACAGTAGTCTTATGCAGGTAAGGTTACGTTGTTACAGGTAATGGTACAGTAGTTGTACAGGTACATGTTTTTACTTGTTCCGTAATGTAAGTAGTTGTTACGGTAATGTTACGTTGTTACAGTTTAAGGTACAGGTAGTTGTAGCAGGTAATGTTACTTGTATACAGTATGTTTTTTTACAAGTAGTGTACAGGTAATGTTACGTTTTACAGGTAATGTAGACACAGTATTTGTACAGGTAATGTTACGGTTGTTACAGTAATGTAACAGTAATTGCTACAGGTAATGTTACGTTTTTAGCAGTAATGTAGCAGTAGTTGTACAGGTAATGTTATCGTTGTTTACGTAATGTTACAGGTAGCTTGTACAGTAATGTTAACGGTTGTTACAGTAATTTACAGTAGTTTTTTGCTACAGGTAATATTTAGCGTTGTTAAGTAATGTATTTAGTTGGTAGCAGGTAATGTTACGTTGTTACAGTAATGTACTGTGTTGTATCAGGTAACCGCACAAGTTACGGTTGTTACAGTAATGTACAGTAGTTGTACAGGTAATGTTACGTTGTTACAGTAATGTACAGTAGTTGTACAGGTAATGTTACGTTGTTACAGTAATGTACAGTAGTTGTACAGGTAATGTACGTTGTACAGTAATGTACAGTAGTCTGTAGCAGGTAAATGGTTTTTTTTTAAAAAGCGTTGTTAAGGTAATGCTACAAAGTAGTTGTACAGGTAATGTTACGCTTGTTACAGTAATGTACAGTAAGTTTGTACCCAGGTAATGTTCCGTTTTGTTATCAGTAATGTACGTATTGTAGCAGTAATGTTACGTTGTTACAGTAATGTACACGTAAGTTGCTACCAGGGTAATGTTACGTTGTTTATACAGTAATGTACAGTAGTTGTACAGAGTAAATAACAAATATACAAATGTACCAGTACATGGTAGCGCCTACGTCCTGTAACACCAGGTAATGTTCAGCGTTTTGTTACAGTAATAGTAGCCAGTCAGAATTGTACAGGATAATGTTGACGTTGTTCCACAAGTAATGTTCTGTAGTTGTCAGCAGATAATGTTAAGTTGTTACAGTTAATGTACAGTAGTTGTCACAGGTAATTAATACTTTGTTACACGTAATGGTAGCTGTAAGTTGTACAGGTTAATTGATTACGTTGTTAGCAGATAATGGTACAGTAGTTGTACAGGTATGTTACGCTTGTTACAGTAATGTAACTGTAGTTGTACGGTAATGTTACGTTTTTGATTACGTAAATCAGTACAGTAGTTGTACAGGTAATTTTACGATCTTGTTAACAGTAATGTAACATGTAGTTTAGCAGGTAATGTTACGCGTTAATAAATGTTACAGTAATGTTAGCAAGTAAGTTGTACAGGTAATGTTTAGTTGTTTAGCAGTAATGTACAGTAGTTGTACGTAATGTTAACGTTGTTACAGTAATGAACAGTAAGTTGTACAGGTAATGTTACGTTGTTACAGGTAATTGTACAGCTATTGTACAGGTAATGTTCGTTTTTACAGTAAATGTACAGGGGGTAAGTTGTACAGTGTTAATGTTACGCTTTGTTATGTCACAGACAGGAGTGTTTTCCGGCGAACAACACAATTCATCGTAATCCATACATGTGACTACCATTATACTGATTATATCCGTGACGCATGTTAATGAGAAATTTTTCATTATTTACCCCCTTATTGATATACTATATAAATTAAATAATATATTACATAATTATATATCATATATATATACTCTTTATCTGATATCCAGAGAGAGAGAGAGAGAGAGAGAGAGAGAAAGAGTGAGAGAGAGAGAGACACTTGCGGTAGCGGGTAGCTTTATAGACATGTCTTTATAGAACGGACGCCTGTCTATAGAACATGTATAACGCCTTCATTTAGCGGGCACTTTGACAGTAGGACCACCTCTATAGAACGGACACTAGTCTATAAAGAAGGCTATGTATATATATATATATATATATATATATATATATATATATATATATATATATATATATATATATATTTATATATATATATTTATATATGCGCACGCGCGCGCGTGTATGTGTTGCCACACCTAACTACATTTATTATTCGTATACCTTGAAGTTCTTTACACGCGATTGGCGCTTCTTTTAAAGACGACGTTCATTTTCATATTATGTTACATCATGATTCATTAATAGCTTTATAATTTAATACCTATGTTGTTGTCGGAAAGTATTAGATTGGTCATTCTGCTCATTCCAGAGAAAGCTGAATCTGGTATCTCCTCGAGGCTGTTCTCGGCCAAATCAAGTGTGTATAGTAGAGGAAAGTCATCCTGGAACCACGCACCTAGCAACAGGAAAGACGCAGAACAAGAAACTTGAAGCCAAATTGAATGCCAATGCAACCAACACGGAGTTTGATATTTTAGTAGTTCGATTTATCGTCGATTTTGTTACTTTTATTACCGACTATTTTCATTGTTATTATTTTTTTAAATTATTTTTTTCACACTTACATTTTCGATGTATATATATATGTACGAGATAACCTCTTTAAAAAAAATTGAATTATTATAACGTAAAAATTAGTCTATTATTAAGTTTTATCCCAACTGTTGTTTTCTTTACCATTTCAATGGATTATTTCACTCAGCTGTTGATCATTTGAATCGTTGACTAGTGTGCAACAACTACCAAATTAGGCTACGTCAGTGACTTCTACAAACCGTTAATATATATATATATATATATATATAAACCTACCTATGGAAGTTAGGCTGTTCTTGTGTAGAGAGAACATGGTTAGGTTTTCCATGCCGCTGAAGGCAACGTCATCGATCGCATCAATCCGATTAAAACCCAAGTAAAGACTCTCGATGGGCGTTGACTGAAAGACACCCGCCGGTATCACCTTCAACCCATTACTCTCCAGGTTAACATAGGAGAGGCTAGGAAACCCATCGAAGAAACCAGAGAGGAGACCGCTGCCGTCTCCCAACTGATTCCCATCGAACCAGACATACTGCAGCGCGACGAGAGACGAGATGGCGACGGTCGACAGATCCCGGATCTGGTTCCGGCGTAGATCCAGCTGCTCGAGACTCGAGAGAGCGTCGATCGTGACGCCATCTATAGCGTTGTCGGCGAGGATGAGCACGCGCAGCTCGGGGAGTGACGTCACTGTGACGACATCGGCTAGCGCGTTGCGTGACATGTCGAGGATTTTGAGTGCGGGCAGGCCGGTGGCGGCGACGGGAAACAGCGACAGGTAGTTGTTGGTTAGACTCAGAGTCGTGATGCTATCTTCCGATCCGCTGAACGCGATCTCCGAAATGTCAACTACAACATATAGTGAGTAAATGAATGAATGAATACATTAATATATATATATATATATATATATATATATATATATATATAT
>NW_014577103.1:80947-82041 GCF_000485595.1 Priapulus caudatus | reverse complement strand
CACGCACGCACGCACGCACGCACGCACGCACGCACGCCCGCACACACGCACGCACGCACGCCTTTATATTAAGTAATTAAACGATATAATTCATATCGCCACGGTAATAACTACAAACATTTCTTTCGTTACTCGTGAAATACCTTTGCGCTTCTCTAGTTATACACGCAGCTTACCTAAACTACAATTATCGAACGTCACTGCTGGAACGGCGTGTCCTACCAGGACGATCGGTGGCAGTTCCTCTATAAAGCTGTCCCGAACGTCAAGTGACACAATCGGTGTATCATACGTGATTACCTGTAAAGTAAAGAGGCGTATCCAGTAATTGATATAGACAAGAGAGCGAAATGTACCTGGGCTGCCGAAGGCACCCCCGTTTGCCGTATGCACGCCAGCGCTAGGGGTGTGTGGGGGCATGCTCCCCCAGAAAATTTTGAAATATTTAAGCCATTTTCCTGCAATCTGAGGCATACTGTCGGCCATATTCTGATGTCTGATGACACTATCTCAACTCAAGACTCAACAGTACAATTTAGTATTTAAAACACTTTTCATTGAGCGTACTTTCAAAAACGACGTACGTAAAAACGACTTTACGACGTACGTACGACGACGGATATACGACGTACGTCATAAACGACTTTCCAGAAAGCGTACACACCTGCGGTTACGTTACCATAGTAAGTAGTAAGTATGTTACTATAGGATTTATTGATTTTTTTCTGGGCCTGCAAACGGAGGGCATACGCCGATTCAGCCCTATGCTGGATACGCCACTAAAGTACGCAAGTACGTGTAAAGTACGTGTAAAGTACGTGTAAAGTACGTGTAAAGTACGTGTAAAGTACGTGTAAAGTACGTGTAAAGTACGTGTAAAGTACGTGTAAAGTACGCGTAAAGTACGCGTAAAGTACGTGTAAAGTACGTGCACACCCCGGACATAATGGTTACGTGGAGGAGACTTGACTATGTGTGTAATTAGATACGTGTATAGGAGGTGGTGATGTTTCTAACAATCACAGCAATCTATAGCATGAACTCTGAGCTAGGTTATAAGATGAGGTAGTTTATAGGTACTATATATATATATA
>NW_014577103.1:79641-80922 GCF_000485595.1 Priapulus caudatus | reverse complement strand
CTTATGAGTTGAGTTCGTGTGAACTAATAAATCCAGCCATCTCTCATGAGAGCATTGTCGCACCTGTCATTTCACGTTGACTCACCCGATGAACTCGTGTCTAGACACCTGCCATCCCGCGAGTATGTGCGTGTACGTGCAAGTGTGCGTGAGTGAGTGCTTGCGTGCGTCATAGCAGTAGCAACAACAGCAGCAGCACCAACAGCAGTAGCAGCAACAACATCAGCAACAGTAGCAGTAACAGTAGCAGCAACAGTAGTAGCAACAGCAGCAGTAGCAGCAGCAGCAGTAGCAGCAACAGTAGCAGCAACAGTAGCAGCAACAGTAGTAGCAACAGCAGCAGTAGCAGCAACAGCAGTAGTAGCAGCAGTAGCAGTAGTAGCAGTAGCAGCAGCATTATCAACATCAGTAGCAACAGCAGCAGCAGCAGCAGTAGCAGCAACAGTAGCAGAAACAGTAGCAGCAACAGTAGCAGCAACAGTAGTAGCAACAGCAGCAGTAGCAGTAACAGCAGTAGTAGCAGCAGTAGCAGCATCAGTAGCAGTAGCAGCAGCAGTAGCAGTAACAGCAGTAGTAGCAGCAGTAGCAGTAGTAGCAGTAGCAGCAGCAGCAGTAGCAGAAGCAGCAGCAGCAGTTAGCAGCAGCAGTAGCAGCAGCAGCAGCATTATCAACAGCAATAGCAACAGCAGCAGCAGCAGCAGCAGCTGTAACAGCAGCAGTAGCAGTAGCAGCAGCAGCAGTTATCAGCAGCAGCAGTTAGCAGCAGCAGCAGAAGCAACAGTAGCAACAACAGCAGTAGCAGTAGCAGTAGCAGCAGCAGTAGTAGCAGCAGCAGCAGCAGTAACAGGAGCAGTAGCGCTGATAGGGTCTATGTCCCCCCAGGGTACTACCGGAACGTACCATGGGTACGGTCCGGTATACCGGAATACCCTGGTAACTATCTGATATGCCGGACCGTACCTCGCTTACTCCCTACCATACCTTGACTGTCCCTGTTCCGCCCACTACTGATGTCGCAAAATTTAAAATATAATTACAGACCTGTATGATATTTTTATAAAGTTGGATTGGAGTACGAAACTGTGAAACCAAGAAGAAATTTCAACCTATATACACTGATGCGCACAATGCTTTTGCAAATATCGCGATTATCGGGAATGCGTTTTTCTTTCGCAATGTTTACGACATTTTCGCTCATTTTCGCGCGAGATTTTTGAAAGATGGCTTCAAGTGTTGTGGTGGAACAGGAAAATGTGTATGATTATCTTAATGGGTTGGAAA
>NW_014577103.1:72269-79631 GCF_000485595.1 Priapulus caudatus | reverse complement strand
ATTTAAGCTGGCTATCGCGAGTGTCAATGACATGCACATTGAGATGGGTGGATGGTTACTGGTAATTTAAAACGAATTCTTTCAATGTATGGCCCCTATTCGACTAAGCGACTGTTTTTCAGGCACAAATGTGGTGTCGATTAGTTAATTCGGGATATTTTTTTAACAAGCCGGACAACATATGTTATAACTCTAATGTTGCACAGCTGAAGTACACGGCTACCTAGCTTTAATATTGCCACTCGGCCGAAAACGGCCAAAATAATATTTTTTAGCTTCTGAAATTCAATTCTTAAGTATAGAATCCTATAGAGGATTTAATAATGGTCTGTTTTCTGATAGTCACTTTATTAGTTGTTAACTTTCTAATTCATAGCTGACTCGTTTAATCCACTTTCCTGGCGAGTGCGGAGGAAGAACGATATGCAATGTAATGATATGTTTGTGAAGATGCCTGCTTTATTTATACAATAGTATAGCTTAAACTCGCTCATATTGTGTTTTTATAGGTTCGCCTGGTTTGCTTACCATCCGCGTTACCTCCTCCTCCAGCGCTATCTTCTTTAGAGTTGCCGCGGAACATTCTTTTACCACGCTGACAGTCTTTTGTCATTTTGGTAAAGGTCTCGGGATACCGTTCTAAAGGAAGTGAGGTGAAGTAAGTGAGATACCGAAAGTGACAGGCGCTATTATTTCATTCACATTTTTAATAAATAAATTTTTCATGTAATAGTAATTTTAAACGAGTAAAAATGCATATACGGTACATACAAGAAATCTAACGGTTTCGAGGGTGAGAAGGGGTAGGACTTGCTTGTCATAAATAGCGACCCACTTTTCAAGATGCGGGATAGCCTGTCCACCTCCCATGCACAAAACCTGGAAAGCATTTCATTACGTAACATTAATATCTCTTTGCGGTTATAGCCATAGTTGTGGTAGTTACGATGATGGTGACGCCGATGGAAACAACGACGATGACGATGATAAATTCTCCCGTTAATCTAGGTCACGTTCTTTAATCTAATCGAATATTTATTTAGCCTCTTAAAGTAGTAAGTAACAACTATACTGACCTTACGTTCCTTTTCACAAACTGCTAGCATCCACGGCTTCCACGTGTTTCCAGAAATCTACGCGACCCGTATCTCTGGTGAAATCGTGTTAGCACTGAAATTTATGCAGATATTCAAGTTAATCATGCAATCCTATAACAATCCACAGATGTTTAGCTCCATATGCGCGCCATTGGATAGGAAATTTCTTATCGATTTAAACCCACAAGTACAATACACAACGCCAAATCTTCATATGCGACATACTTCGGTTTTTTAACAGAAAACGAAAAGTTACGTACGCTAAAATACCCGAACATACCGTTAGACGCGTAGAAACGAACCCGGGCAACGCCAGGTACCCCACTAATTCTAAATATCAATGTCATAGTATTAAAAGCCATTAACATGCTCGTGAAAAACGACAGAAACGGACTTACTCTCCTCCTGGAGGAACGTAGGCAAACGAACTGCTGACCTCGGAGCAGTAGATCGGTGGCAGCTTGTGCCATCTCTTAAAGTGACGATTGAGGATTTGGTCGGCACAACCTGAACACGACGCGACACGTCTTAACACCCAGTAAATGCAGTTCGTAACAACAACAGCAACAGCAATAACAACTCCTACCTAAATACACGCGGTGTTAGTAGTGTGTGCGGGCAGTGCAGTGATTGCGTTCAGCATGTAAAGATGGGTAGCACAACGATACTCCTTCATCTAGCTAAAGGGTCACTTACAGTAATGACGGTAGGCTATAATTATAGCAAACATCGGGCATATTGGTTCTCGTTGTCACTTCATGTAGTCAGGACGTCAAGTAACTTATTGCTGGTAGACGAGACACTATAGAATTCGCCGCATTTTAAACCTTCGTTCTGGTTCCACTATCGCTCTTTCCACGTAGAATTAGTCACTTACTGCTAAAGTCGAACAAATCCTCGCAATTGCGGGCCAATTTCTGTAACTTTTTAAAAGTGTTATGAGCGGCTGTCGGTTCTACGACCATGACGCTGCTGTGAAACGTCTTGGGTCGGCGATGGTAAGCCACAGCGGAGAGTTGAGGGGCGCCGAACAGATAGTCGATGTTGTTATGCACCTGCGAGAAAGAATGAAATGTCATATCTTTATCCAGGTAATACACATATTACTAGCAAATACCCGTGCTCCGCACGGAGTTGAATGTTTGGCCAAAGTCGACTGTAGCATATTGTAAACCAATAAATATTTGCGGCTGTTTTTTTGCGGTTCTGGTAAAATTTCCTAAAAGATCTAAATTTTACCCTTTTTAAATTTTGGGAACATGAAGACAGTTTACTCCATAAAAACAGCAAAATATAAACAGCCAACTAAAATGAAGACATTCCTTCAGTTTACTCGATAAAAACAGCAAAATTTAAACAGGGTTACAGTAATAGTAGATTGATATTAGAAGTTGGGTCGGTTATGGGGGTGGTGCTACCTTCGTCGTTTAAAAGATTTTTTTGTAGATGACATTTTGCGTGAGGGTCCTGTTGTTGAAAAGGCCTTGTGATGAATGTTTGTCTCCTTTGATGTAGATGTTGGAGTAGCCTCTGGCATGTGAAAAGGCAACATATAGTTGGCCGTGGGAAAACACAGGGGCTGGGAGGTAGAGTCCGAGTTTGTCGAAAATCTGGCCCTGTGACTTGTTTATAGTCATAGATTAGACAAGTCTGATTGGAAATTGAATCTGCTGTAGTGTGAAGGGAAGGTTTGCGTCGGATGGGGCAAGTTTAACACGCGGGATGAGGACTCTTTGTGAGACATGGCTTCCAGTGAGGATTACGGCATCTAGAATATAGTCGTAGGGGTTCCTAATGTATAGTCTGGTGCCGTTGCAGAGTCCTTTAGTTATATCTAGGTTGCGTAATAGCATGATTATTGCTCCTGGTTTTAAAATGAGGCGGTGTGGAGGCATGCCAGTAGGGGTGATGGAGTGAAGGAATTCCATGGGGTAGTTGTTGACCTCGTTTTTATCATGCGAGATGGCTTTGTTTGCACTGGTGTAGGTTTTGGACAAACCTGGTAGTTTCTTTATGACTTTATATTATAATTATGTAAAATATTATGTACCGTACGTAGGCCTAAACAGTTTTGGTGCGATGCAGAACGTATTGTCGGATACAGAAGAAAGAAGTGCATCGATATTATAAGATGATGCAGGACACACTATTTCTTTAATGCAAAGTCAAAGCTAAAGTGGTTTGAGGGCATCCGACAACCGGAACCATAGGCCTACACAGTTTTGGTGTGCATGCAGAACCTAATGTCGCACACCGAAGAAAGAAATAGGCATAGGCCTAATCAGGAGCTAATTATAAGAACCAATAAGTCAGGAGCTAATTATAATATAAGAACCAATAAACGTGCATTCCTTGTTATCACTTCCACATATCGTCATCTTTCTGAAATAATGGCCTAAGTCATATTTTCAAGTTTTGAGAAAAACAGAAAAATATTAACCAAATATTGAATATATGACATTTATTAATCATTTCACACAGAAAGGTTTGGGGATATATCGGTTTGCCGTATATACACTTATTATTACTGTTACATGCATGCAGGTACGGCAATGTGAATTCTCATTCGGGTTACATTACCCGTAAAATGCGGGATCACTGTGTACCAAGAATAGCGATTCTACAACAAGCTTTAACAACAATTTTTTCTAATAATAACGCAAAACGACAGCTTAACATGAACAGGTGTAACAACGCCATGAACAATAGCCATGAACTTACGCTATGAATTGAGAGCAGAAAATAAATTTGACCCCGTATGTTGACAAATACAGATAATAATCACAAGAGGTTCTAATCGGACCCGGATAAATAAGTTTAATCATAGGCCAAGACCTACAGATTTGTTTATAACGTAGATATATAATGCGTATCAGGGGTTACTCTGGGAAATTGAAATATGTAGCCACAAAAATAGCCAGTCTAATGTTTTTATAGCCACCCCAAAAAGTGTGGCAATTGGCTATTTTGGCGAGTGGTAGAGTAACCCTTGAAGTATACATACGGTATTATAGCAAAAACCTGCAGCAGCAATTAATCCTATATTATGGTTATATCTAAACTTTCGGATAAACGAATAAAAGTCTTTCCACTCCATATAGGGTAAATAAAATAATATAAAATAAACTTAATAAAAGTCTTCTCACTCGATAAACGGTTAAATAAAATTATATAAAATAATATAAAAAGTAATATAGGAATGCGACGTACAAACAACACCACTTTCCAACACGTAATAAAAGCGACGTAGACCGTATAGGAAACATATATAATAGGAAACATATAACTAGTATAGCAACGAACGTAAGAGAGTTAGATGTAGTGTAACTTACCTCGACAGCCGGACCGACCTGGGAAATACAGGCCGTTAGGGATTATCTCTCTGCCTACACCTAATAGCGCAGATATAACCGAGAGAGTACACGAACTCGAGCACTAGTCGATGGAATCAATCAATAGCTTATCAATATCCCGCGAGGGGGTAGTCCGGTGCAGAGCCTTCGCGAGTACCAATATGATAATTTCTCCCCTCGGTGGAAACCAAAAATAATAAATAACTAAATTTTAATACTTGAACTTTAATAATACTTAATCTCTGTGTGATACTATAGATTGCATTTGACAAGTTGCGATTTGTCAGATGTCTATAAAGATGATACAGCCGAGAGAAATCACGTATTAAAGACATGCGCAATGTCATGTCTCACACCCCTATAATGCGTCAGGAGATAGTTGACCCCTCTGGCCATCTTAAGATATCTTTCCTATCTTAGTCCAAAGTGCTGTACATTATTTGAGTTTCGTGATTGCATCTGGATCGGTCTGTAGGCAATAATTTAATTTGACATATAACTTGTATCAAATAACGTAGACCTCTAATACCGTACGCTAAATTTGCGTCAACGCATGTTATACATTATATGGCTCTATTGCTATTTCACAACTAATACTTAAAATTATTACTTAGATATGCTTAATGTACTATTCTTCTTATATACTTCTTCGTATTTCTTAAGTGAGGTCTACTAATGAAATGTTATTATACGAATCTACGCTAGGATACCTACGCTTTATCTTAAATGCATAATGTTTGCAAAATATTCTTCTTCTCGGGAGATATTGCGCATGCGCTAGAACCGTTTCAGGCGTGCAATACGGACTGAAAAAACTGCATCATACAGATTGCTGAGAGAGAGAGAGAGAGAGAGAGAGAGAGAGAGAGAGAGAGAGAGAGAGGTGGGAGACTGAGGACAAACGGCAGGAAAGATGGTTGAGGGAGTAGAAGAAGAAGGGGACTGGGCGAGGGGCAAAGGAGGCAAGAGGACGAACGGGAGGGGATGAAGTACGAGTTTTGCACCCTACAGGCTAGGGCGCTCTCCTAGTTAGAAACACAGGTGTAGGGCCCTACTGATAATAATTTATTATATAAATCTATGCTGAGATACCCCCTAACCATATTAAATGCATATTCAGACAAAATATAACTTCTCTGGTGAGATATTGCCCATGCGTTAACACACTAACGTAGCCAGATTGTGTACTGACTGGTATATGCAGCGGGTACCCTACATGCAAGATATTCTTCCAAATTCTTAAGTCAGATCTACCGATGGAATGCTATTATATAAATCTATGATAGGAAACGTCCTCTTCACTTTAAATGCATAATGTTTAGACAATATTCTTCTTCTCGGGAGATATTGCGCATGCGCTAGAACCGTTTCAGGCGTGCAATACGGACTGAAAAAACTGTATCATGCAGATTGCTGAGAGGGAGAGAGAGGTGGGAGAGGGAGAGAGAGGTGGAAGACTGAGGACAAACGGCAGGGAAGATCGTTGAGAGAGTAGAAGAAGAAGGGGACTGGGCGAGGGATAAGGGAGGCAAGGGGGCAGACGGGAGGAGATGAAGTATGAGTTTTGCAGCCTACAGGCTAGGGCGCTCTCCTAATTATAAACATAGGTGTACTGATAATAATTTAGTACATAAATCTATGCTGAGATACGCCCTGACCATATTAAATGCATATTCATCTCAAAATATTACTTCTCTGGTGAGAGATTGTGCATGCGCTAACACACTAACGTAGCCAGATTGTGTAATAACTGCTATCTGCGTTGCGTTCTGAATATGCATAGCTTACATAAATATCTTATCGTGAAGGTCGACTTTGGAGGAAATGATTGTTCTGCGTTGAATTCGTACAGAGGTAAAACTTAATAACGACTACGAAAAGCCATGCAAGTTTTATTGATGACACGTGACCACTATTAAATCACTACCGGTTCATTACCCTGTTAGGTTAGAGGATGTGACGCGTCATCGGCCGACCAATCGGAGTGCCCGCAGCTTGTGCACTAAAGCTTACGCGATGTTTTGTGGCTGCATTATTTAGGTTGGCTATCGTGTGTGTCAATGACATGCACATTGAGATGGGTGGATGGTTACTGGCAATTTAAAACGAATTTTTTCAATGTATGGCCCCCATTCGACTGCGCGACTGTTTTTCAGGCACAAATGTGGTGTCGATTAGTAAATTCGCGATATTTTTTTAAATCGCCGAACAACATATGTCAGAACTCTAATGATGCACAGCTGAAGTACATGGCTACCTATCTTTAATATTGCCACTCGGCCGAAAACGGCCGAAATACTATTTTTCAGCTCCTGAAATTCAATTATTAAGTATAGGATCCTATGGAGGATTTAATAGTGGTCTGTTCTCTGTCACGCTGAAAAAATGTTTCCGGAAATTTACACATTTTCTAATATTAATGACCTGCGAGTGCCGGGCAGTTAATTTTCACTCGTCTTCTCGTGCCTACTTCTGTGCAGAATATCGTAGAGTGTCATTTATTGTGTAGATTGCGCTAAAGTTGGACTCGGAGAAGTTAATGTGTGAGTTGAGAACAAATATGGCGACATGTTGTAGTGAAAGAACAGCACATTTAACAAATAGAAACTTTTGATTGCAAATAACGAATGCATTCTATTTCGTAATACTAACGTCAATAATGTACTTAAGCCTAGCTTTCGGTCAAATTTTAGTCATGGCAATACTAGGCTTAACCCTATCCCTAACCCTTGCTAACTCCCCCCACACACGGATCAGCTAAGGAAATAAGTGTGTTACTTTGTTGCGCAAGCAGAGAGCATGGTAAAATTGGTAAACATTGGAATCTGGTAAAATTCTCGAGTCTTCGCTGGCAGCTATGGATCCGTGCGCTGGCCTATGCATTCGGCGCACGGATCCATAGCTGCCAGCGA